>NW_021823160.1:0-54517 GCF_901001165.1 Salmo trutta
AGAGAGAGAGATGATGTTGTGAGAGAGGAGAGACGAGAGAGAGAGAGAGAGTAGAGAGGACGGAGAGAGGATGAGAACAAAGTGCAAGTTCAGTTTGAGAACTGGCAGGGGTGTGGGAGGAGGGGGAGATGATGGATAGAAAACTTCATATCCCAAACAAATGAGTGCAACACGGTGCCCTTGGAATCTGTCTCTGACACTAAACCCCCCCCCACCTGGCTGGTCACGCACACACACACACGCATACACACACATACGCACACGCACACACAGTTACACCTACACAAACACGGAAATGTTGCCTGCTGTCCTTGATGCCTGGTGGAAATCAGTGCTTTATTAGCACATCTGATTCTCCCATGGAGCTTTGCTGCTGCCCTCCCGCTGCTCTATGACCTTAGCACAGTATGGAACGCCAATATAAAGGCTGGTGTGGTGTGTGTGTGTGTGTGTTGTGTGTGTGTGTGTTTGTGTGTTGTGTGGTGGTGTGTGTGTGTGTGTGTGTGGTGTGTGTGTGTGTGTGTGTGTGTGTGTGTGTGTGTGTTTGTGTGTGCGTGCGTGCATGTGTGTGTGTGTGCTGCGGGAGGTACCTGGTTAATTAGACAGGCGGGGCTTACACAGAGAGCAGCGAGCCGAAAGCTCCCTCTGTGCTTTACCCCGCTCTCAACCTCTCAGCCTCACAGGCTTAGTTTACACAAGAAGGTCATTTTAATCAGGCGAATGCCAGGCCTCCTAATCTGCAGGTCTTTGCTTGAGCATAAACAGAGGATATCCTTGGGCTCAGAGTGGCTCAGATACCTATAGTCATGGAAAAGTCATTTAGTGAAGCTGACCTCCAGACCAACCCCCCCCCCCACCCCCCACCCCCCTCGTTCTCTCCTATCGCTCTCACTCCTAGAGGACTCGTAATCCTGGTTCATGGTTAATATTATTTCACACCCTACATCGCTGACCTACCAACCCTGGGAGACTATAGGAGTAATCAAACACACACACACCACCAAACCAATTGGTCTTCCTTGAAGGGCTATAAGACAGAATCCTGTGGATGCCAGAGTGGAAAGGAGAGCAAGAAATACCTAAATTCTCAGGAGACTCTGTTTTCTAAGCAGCAGACAAATGTGTCCGTCTGTCAGAGACTCAGACTAACAGATGAATGAGCAGACAGATTCAGACCCTACCCAAACACAGGGGGCTTACCCAGACCCCAGATCCCAGACCCCAGACCCCAGATCCCAGACCCCAGACTCCAGACCCCAGATCCCAGTCCCCAGACCCCAGACCCCAGATCACAGATCCCAGATCCCAGACCCCAGATCCCAGATCCCATACCCCAGACCCCAGATCCCAGACCCCAGATCCCATACCCCAGATCCCAGTCCCCAGATCCCAGATCCCAGATCCCAGACCCCAGATCCCAGACCCCAGATCCCATACCCCAGATCCCAGACTCCAGATCCCAGACCCCAGATCCCAGATCCCAGACCCCAGACCCCAGATCCCAGATCCCAGATCCCATACCCCAGATCCCAGACCCCAGATCCCAGACCCCAGATCCCATACCCCAGATCCCAGACCCCAGTCCCCAGATCCCAGTCCCCAGATCCCAGTCCCCAGATCCCATACCCCAGATCCCATACCCCAGATCCCAGACCCCAGTCCCCAGATCCCAGTCCCCAGATCCCAGTCCCCAGATCCCAGACCCCAGATCCCAGATCCCAGACCCCAGATCCCAGACCCCAGATCCCAGATCCCAGTCCCCAGATCCCAGATCCCAGATCCAGCATTGCCTGGGAGGGGGAAAGACATAACTCAGGATCTGCTTGGTGTCTGGGGTATGTGTGTGTGTGTGTGTGTGTGTGCGTGCGTGCGTGCGTGCGTGTGTGTGAACTCGGACCCTGGTTAGACTCTCAAGGCTGTTTTTCTAGTCCTGTGTTAACTATCCTCCCAGTGGAGAGAACATACCAGGACCCTGAGTAATGAGGCTAACTTGAGCTGGGACGATAAACCCAAAATGATCGATATCCTTATCGTGCTCATTTTGCTGATATCATTCATTATGATTAGTAACCTATTAGAAAAAAAGGTGCTATCGAGAACGTAAAAGTGTTCTTCGGCTGTCCCCATTGGAGAACCCTTAGAGGAACCCTTTTTTCGAAGAGAAATGTGAAGTTTGAAATTAAATATGTTTGCTAATATGGGTGATTGTTAATGGGACGATGGCCATGAAACACCATGAAATTAGTAGTAGTAGTTTTTCTATTTATTTTTAACTGTGGGGCACATTGTTAGAAACTTATAATTATCACATCAATTCAGGCAATTTATCACATTTTTGATTTTTGTTCTAAGCTTAATAATATCCTCTTGAAGTTCGCCTAGGATAGGGGGCGCTACAGTGATTTTGGAAAAAAATTTGTGCCCATTTTAAACGGCCTCCTACTCAAACTCAGAAGCTAGGATATGCATATAATTAATAGTTGTGGATAGAAAACACCCTAAAGTTTCTAAAACTGTTTGAATGGTGTCTGTGAGTATAACAGAACTCATATGGCAGTCAAAACCCCGAGACAGATCGTAACAGGATGTGGAATTCTGAATTGCGGACTCAACTTCATCACTTTGCCTATAAATCACACCGTGAGCTTTGGTTCATTGAGCACTTCCTATGGCTTCCACTAGATGTCCCCAGTCTTTACAAAGTGGTTTGAGTCTTTTACTGTGAAAACTGACAGAATGAGAGTCTGTGGAACGTGGTCACATGGGGAGGGCCATCACCATTATGACGCCGGCGCCCCTGGCTACCCTCCCCTTTCGAAACGTTTTGAAAGACAATGCAATCGTCCCCTTTGAATATTATTGGAGCTCTGGTTGAAAAAGGCCCTAAAGATTTATGTTATACAACGTTTGACATGTTTGAACGAACTTAAATATTTTATTTTTTTTCCATTTTGGTAAGAGAGGAGTCCCGCGGACGACGGAACATTTGGTGCAGCCTTCAGAACGCGCTAACAAGAAGAAGCTATTGGGACATAAAGGATTAACTTTTTCGAATGAAAATACATTTGTTGTGGACCTGGGATTCCTGGAAGTGCCTTCTGATGAAGATAATCAAAGGTAAGGGATTATTGACAATAGTATACAAGAGTAGATTTGATATGCGATTGTTCCAAGATGGCGCTGACCTGTCACGGTAGCCTATTTTTCTGAGTATCGCATCCCCTTTTATCGCAAAGTGTGATTACCCAGTAAAGTTATTTTTAAATCTGGCATTGCAGGTGCTTTCAAGAGATGTTAATCTATAAATCTTAGAATGACAATATTACATTTTAAAAATGTTTTCGATTAGTAATTTAGTCAATTGTAGCGCTGTTTCACCGGATGCATTTGAGGGAAAATAGTTAGTCAACGTCACGCGCCGATGTAAAATGCTGTTTTTATATATAAATATGAACTTTATCGAACAAAAGAATGCATGTATTGTGTAACAGGATGTCCTAGGAGTGTCATCTGATGAAGATTGTCAAAGGTTAGTGCTGCATTTAGCTGTTTTTTGGTTATTTGTGATGCATGTGGTTGGTCGGAAAATGGCTATGTGGCTACTTTTACGATATACTCCTCTAACATAATCTAATGTTTTGTTTTTGCTGTAAAGCCTTTTTGAAATCGGACAATGTGGTTCGATTCAGGAGAGGTGTATCTAAAAAACGATATAAAATAGTCCTATATTTGAAAAAAAATAAAATGTAAATTTTGTTATGAATATGGCGATAGGATTTTTCGCTGGATGTTGATCCCGCATACGGGACTGAGACCGTCAAGAATTAACTTTCTCTCAATTCAATTCCATTTCAATTCAAAGGGTTTTATTGGCATGAGAAACATATGTTTACATTGCCAAAGCAAGTGAAATAGATAATAAACAAAAGCGAAATAGACAATGAAAAATTCACAGTAAACATTACACTCACAAAAGTTCGAAAGAATAAAGACATTTCAAATGTTATATTATGGCTATATACAGTGTTGTAACAATGTGCAAACAGTTAATGTACAAAAGGAAAAATAAATCAACATAAAAATGGGTTTTATTTACAATGGTGTTTGTGCTTCACTGGTTTCCCTTCTCTCGTGGCAAAAGGTCACAAATCTGTTGAGAAAGGCCGCTGAAGGCAGACCTGGCTCTTAAGAGAAGACAGGCTATGTGCACACCGCCCACAAAATGAGGTGGAAACTGAGCTGCACTTCCTAACCTCCTGCCCAATGTATGACCATATTAGAGACACATATTTCCCTCAGATTACACAGATCCACAAAGAATTAGAAAACAAACCCAATTTTGACAAACTCCCATATCTATTGGGTGAAATACCTTAGTGTGACACCACAGCAGCAAGATTTGTGACAATGTTAACATATGTTTCCCATGCCAATTAAGCCCCGAAATTGAATTGAAATTGAATTGATAGCTAGAGAGAGAGAGGGAGACAGAGGAGAAAATAAGAGAGAGCCTGCCTGTCTGTGTGACTGATTGTTCCAGAAAGCCTGCCTGTCTGTGTGACTGATTGTTCCAGAAAGCCTGCCTGTCTGTGTGACTGATTGTTCCAGGAAGCCTGCCTGTCTGTGTGACTGATTGTTCCAGAAAGCCTGCCTGTCTGTGTGACTGATTGTTCCAGAAAGCCTGCCTGTCTGTGAGACTGATTGTTCCAGAAAGCCTGCCTGTCTGTGTGACTGATTGTTCCAGAAAGCCTGCCTGTCTGTGTGACTGATTGTTCCAGAAAGCCTGCCTGTCTGTGTGACTAATTGTTCCAGAAAGCCTGCCTGTCTGTGTGACTAATTGTTCCAGAAAGCCTGCCTGTCTGTGCGACTGATTGTTCCAGAAAGCCTGCCTGTCTGTGTGACTGATTGTTCCAGAAAGCCTGCCTGTCTGTGTGACTGATTGTTCCAGAAAGCCTGCCTGTCTGTGTGACTGATTGTTCCAGAAAGCCTGCCTGTCTGTGTGACTAATTCTTCCAGAAAGCCTGTCTGTCTGTGTGACTGATTGTTCCAGAAAGGGTTCCATTTAGCGTCGTTATGCCGCCAGAGACCCTGATAATGAACAGCAGAGCTTTTTTACATCTCAGAGATAACACCAACACATCCATCATTTAGTACAAGAATACCCCAACCCCAACCCCAGTCTCAGTCTCAGCCCCAGCCCCAGCCCCAGTCTTAGCCCCAGCCCCAGCCCCAGTCTCAGTCTCAGCCCCAACTCCAGTCTCAGCCCCAACTCCAATCTCAGTCTCAGCCCCAACCCCAGTCTCAGTCTCAGCCCCAGCCCCAACTCCAGTCTCAGTCTCAGCCCCAACTCCAGTCTCAGTCTCAGCCCCAGCCCCAGCCCCAACCCCAACCCCAGTCTCAGCCCCAGCCCCAGTCTCAGCCCCAGCCTCAGCCCCAACCCCAACCCCAACCCCAGTCTCAGCCTCATCCCCAGCCCCAACCCCAGTCTCAGTCTCAGTCTCAGTCCCAACTTCAGTCTCAGTCTCAGCCCCAACTCCAGTCTCAGTCTCAGCCCCAACCCCAGTCTCAGTCTCAGCCCCAACCCCAGTCTCAGCCCCAACCCCAGTCTCAGCCCCAGCCTCAGCCCCAGTCTCAGTCTCAGCCCCAACCCCAGTCTCAGTCTCAGCCCCAACCCCAGCCCCAGTCTCAGTCTCAGCCCCAGCCCCAACCCCAGTCTGTCTCAGCCCCAACTCCAGCCTCAGCCCCAACCCCAACTCCAGTCTCAGTCTCAGCCCCAACCCCAGTCTCAGTCTCAGCCCCAACCCCAGTCTCAGTCTCAGCCCCAACCCCAGCCTCAGCCCCAACCCCAGTCTCAGTCTCAGCCCCAACCCCAGCCCCAGCCTCAGCCCCAACCCCAAACCCAGTCTCAGTCTCAGCCCCAACTCCAGTCTCAGTCTCAGCCCCAACCCCAGTCTCAGTCTCAGCCCCAACCCCAGTCTCAGCCCCAACCCCAGTCTCAGCCCCAGCCTCAGCCCCAGCCCCAACCCCAGTCTCAGTCTCAGCCCCAACCCCAGTCTCAGTCTCAGCCCCAACCCCAGCCCCAGTCTCAGTCTCAGCCCCAGCCCCAACCCCAGTCTCAGTCTCAGCCCCAACTCCAGCCTCAGCCCCAACCCCAACTCCAGTCTCAGTCTCAGCCCCAACCCCAGTCTCAGTCTCAGCCCCAACCCCAGTCTCAGTCTCAGCCCCAACCCCAGCCTCAGCCCCAACCCCAGTCTCAGTCTCAGCCCCAACCCCAGCCCCAGCCTCAGCCCCAACCCCAAACCCAGTCTCAGCCTCAGCCCCAACCCCAGTCTCAGACTCAGCCCCAACTCCAGTCTCAGTCTCAGCCCCAACCCCAGTCTCAGTCTCAGCCCCAGCCCCAGCCCCAGTCTCAGCCCCAACCCCAGTCTCAGCCTCATCTCCAGCCCCAACCCCAGTCTCAGTCTCAGCCTCAGCCTCAGCCCCAGTCTCAGTCTCAGTCTCAGCCCCAGCCCCAGTCTCAGTCTCAGTCTCAGCCCCAGCCCCAACCTCAGCCCCAGCCTCAGCCCCAACCCCAACTCCAGTCTCAGTCTCAGCCCCAACCCCAGTCTCAGTCTCAGCCCCAACCCCAGTCTCAGTCTCAGTCTCAGCCCCAGCCCCAGTCCCAGTCCCAGTCTCAGTCTCAGCCCCAACCCCAGTCTCAGTCTCAGTCTCAGCCCCAACCCCAGTCTCAGTCTCAGCCCCAACCCCAGCCTCAGCCCCAACCCCAGTCTCAGTCTCAGCCCCAACCTCAGCCCCAACCTCAGCCCCAGCCTCAACCCCAACCCCAGTCTCAGCCCCAGCCCCAACCCCAGTCTCAGCCCCAACCTCAGTCTCAGCCTCAGTCTCAGTCTCAGCCCCAACCCCAGTCTCAGCCCCAACCTCAGTCTCAGCCTCAGTCTCAGTCTCAGCCTCAGTCTCAGTCTCAGCCCCAACCTCAGTCTCAGCCTCAGTCTCAGCCTCAACCCCAACCCCAGACTCAGCCTCAGCCCCAACCCCAGTCTCAGCCCCAACCTCAGTCTCAGCCTCAGTCTCAGCCTCAACCCCAACCCCAGACTCAGCCTCAGCCCCAACCCCAGTCTCAGCCCCAACCTCAGTCTCAGCCTCAGTCTCAGTCTCAGCCTCAACCCCAACCCCAGACTCAGCCTCAGCCCCAACCCCAGTCTCAGCCCCAACCTCAGTCTCAGCCTCAGGCTCAGTCTCAGCCCCAGCCCCAGCCTCAGCCCCCGCCCCATCTCGTACTTCTGAGTGGGAGACCTTCCCAGGCAGTAGCCTGCCTAGCTCACAAACTAGAATCAGGGCGCCCACTCTGACAAGGTTAATTGACCCACAGTCCCACGTGGTGACATGATATCATTGCAAATGAGCGATAGAAACTGATCGTGCAAATGTCACCATTCTGAATAGTTTAGTTTTTTGTGCCATCCCCGGCAAGATGCCGCCCTGGGCGGCTGCCCATGTCACCTACGCCTAAATCCGCCACTGCGTATCGGCACCAAAGTATTGTGATAATATTGTATCGTGAAGTCCTTGCAATTCCCTACTAATCAGAGTATAATAATCAGACACACGTCTGGGTCCACAAGATGACTTATGGTTGAACTCTTCTAGTCAATAAGAAAACCTGTATTTTCCTGTAGATACTGTTATCAGGAGTAGTGGGTGTTTCTCTTTTAGGTCTGTCTTAATCAGTCTGTGTTGGAGTGGGGAGGATTATGTAGGCACTGCTGTCCAAGACAACGCTGAGTGTTGAGTGTGTGGGTACTGACTGAGTGTGTATGTCCCAGTATGTGTGTCCAGTGTAGGCCTACGTGTGCGTGTTGCATGTTTTCCTTACTCTCACTCACCAATAACCAAGTCTGCCTGAATGTCCTCAAAAATCCTGGCCTGACCAACATTGAAAATACTGTACAACTGAAACAATAATATTCTGAGCCTGTGCCCTTTGGCTGTGAGTTCCTTCAGGCAGAAACGTTCATCCTTTGACCCTCACGTCTTAGATTTGTGCCCATGACCCCCTCACAGAAACACTGGCTGTGAGTTCCTTCAGGCAGACACTTTCATCCTTTGACCCTCACGTCTTAGATTTGTGCCCATGACCCCCTCACAGTAACACTGGCTGTGAGTTCCTTCAGGCAGACATTTTCATCCTTTGACCCTCACGTCTTAGATTTGTGCCCATGACCCCCTCACAGTAACACTGGCTGTGAGTTCCTTCAGGCAGACACTTTCATCCTTTGACCCTCACACGTCTTAGATTTGTCCTCCTGACCACTGACCAGTAACACAGCTGGATGTTTCAGGTTGAAGTTAATTAAGGACACAACAACAAGACTGGGAAACCTTTGAGGAATCGTACATTACCTTCCCCACTGGAAGCCCAGCTTCACTGAGGAACAGATATGTACATGTCTGTCATAGCGGCTCATCATTCCTACAATGCACACACTGACAGAGAGAGAGAGCGACAGAGAGAGATGGAGAGAGAGAGATGGAGAGAGGCCTCACAAAAGAAGCTTTGTGAACCATTCATGTGAGAAGGAGAGGAAAAAATGAAAATACATTTTTCGTGCTTCAAAATGGTCCTCTGAAATGCTTGTCGAGAGACAGAGATCGCAATAATGTTGTTGCAACTCTACAGGGTACTTGCTGACTGACTGACTGACTGACTAACTGACTGACTGACTGACTGACTGACTGACTGACAGCTATGCCAGAGACTGTGATAGACATCGTCTTCTGTCAGTGTTCCTCCAAGGCTCAGTCCACCACCTTTAGATGGGAGAAGCATTGTAGGTAGATACAATCAACAAAACATCTGTTATTTTTAGGGTAGTTCCATCATTTTTATCATCAAATAACTCAAGGTAGGGGTTCTCTTGGTCTTGGTACAGTTTAGCAAGGAGCGTAAACTATGCTTTTGGGAGTGTACAGTACAGTCACGGTGGCCATTTCTCTTCACATTCATGCGATCTGAATTAATTGAACAGCTGGATGAGGAAAAGGGGAACACTGAGAAACTATCCACTTTAAATCAACCATGCAGGTGGTGGTTCCTTACACCATGAGGAAAACACACACAGGAAATCAGGAAGGACAACCAGGAAGGCAACCATGCAGGTGGTGGTTCCTTACACCATGAGGAAAACACACACAGGAAATCAGGAAGGACAACCAGGAAGGCAACCATGCAGGTGGTGGTTCCTTACACCATGAGGAAAACACACACAGGAAATCATTTCTTATATATACACTGCTCAAAAAAATAAAGGGAACACTTAAACAACACAATGTAACTCCAAGTCAATCACACTTCTGTGAAATCAAACTGTCCACTTAGGAAGCAACACTGATTGACAATACATTTCACATGCTGTTGTGCAAATGGAATAGACAACAGGTGGAAATTATAGGCAATTAGCAAGACACCCCCAATAAAGGAGTGGTTCTGCAGGTGGGGACCACAGACCACTTCTCAGTTCCTATGCTTCCTGGCTGATGTTTTGGTCACTTTTGAATGCTGGCAGTGCTTTCACTCTAGTGGTAGCATGAGACGGAGTCTACAACCCACACAAGTGGCTCAGGTAGTGCAGCTCATCCAGGATGGCACATCAATGCGAGCTGTGGCAAGAAGGTTTGCTGTGTCTGTCAGCGTAGTGTCCAGAGCATGGAGGCGCTACCAGGAGACAGGCCAGTACATCAGGGGACGTGGAGGAGGCCGTAGGAGGGCAACAACCCAGCAGCAGGACCGCTACCTCCGCCTTTGTGCAAGGAGGAGCAGGAGAAGCACTGCCAGAGCCCTGCAAAATGACCTCCAGCATGTGTCTGCTCAAACGGTCAGAAACAGACTCCATGAGGGTGGTATGAGGGCCCGACGTCCACAGGTGGGGGTTGTGCTTACAGCCCAACACCGTGCAGGATGTTTGGCATTTGCCAGAGAACACCAAGATTGGCAAATTTGCCACTGGCGCCCTGTGCTCTTCACAGATGAAAGCAGGTTCACACTGTGTGACAGACGTGACAGAGTCTGGAGACGCCGTGGAGAACGTTCTGCTGCCTGCAACATCCTCCAGCATGACCGGTTTGGCGGTGGGTCAGTCATGGTGTGGGGTGGCATTTCTTTGGGGGGCCGCACAGCCCTCCATGTGCTCGCCAGAGGTAGCCTGACTGCCATTAGGTACCGAGATGAGATCCTCAGACCCCTTGTGAGACCATATGCTGGTGCGGTTGGCCCTGGGTTCCTCCTAATGCAAGACAATGCTAGACCTCATGTGGCTGGAGTGTGTCAGCAGTTCCTGCAAGAGGAAGGCATTGATGCTATGGACTGGCCCGCCCGTTCCCCAGACCTGAATCCAATTGAGCACATCTGGGACATCATGTCTCGCTCCATCCACCAACGCCACGTTGCACCACAGACTGTCCAGGAGTTGGCAGATGCTTTAGTCCAGGTCTGGGAGGAGATCCCTCAGGAGACCATCCGCCACCTCATCAGGAGCATGCCCAGGCGTTGTAGGGAGGTCATACAGGCAGGTGGAGGCCACACACACTACTGAGCCTCATTTTGACTTGTTTTAAGGACATTACATCAAAGTTGGATCAGCCTGTAGTGTGGTTTTCCACTTTAATTTTGAGTGTGACTCCAAATCAAGACCTCCATGGGTTGATACATTGGATTTCCATTGATTATTTTTGTGTGATTTTGTTGTCAGCACATTCAACTATGTAAAGAAAAAAGTATTTAATAAGATGATTTCTTTCATTCAGATCTAGGCTGTGTTGTTAAAGTGTTCCCTTTATTTTTTTGAGCAGTATATATATATATTTTCACCTTTATTTAACCAGGTAGGCCAGGTGAGAACAAGCTCACCCAGAATAAACCTGGAGGGTGAGAAAGTCTGATTAGTTAGAGACAGAGAGAGAGAGAGAGTTTGAGAGAGAGGATGACAGAGAGAGGGAGAGAGAGGGGGGCGAGAGAGAGGGAGAGAGAGGGAGAGAGAGAGAAAGAGACAGAGAGAGATGGAGAGAGAAAGAAGGAGAGAGAGAGAGAGAGAGAGAGTGGAGAGAGATAGAGACAGACAGAGAGGACGAGTTAAAGATTGACATGTGTGACCCAACACTGGTGTCTTATGGCCCCCTCTCTGTGGGTTTGAAGTGGGTGATGGGGGGGGTGTAAGACGGTGTAAGGTTTGCCATGGAACACCTGCCTCCACTTAACCCCTCTCTCTTTCTCTCAATTTCAATTTAAGGGATTTATTGGCATGGGAAACATATGTTAACATTGCATAAGCAAGTGAAATAGATTATAAATAAAAGTGAAATAAACAATAAAAATTAACAGTAAACATTACACTTAAAAAAGTTCCAAAAGAATAAAGACATTTCAAATGTCATATTATGTCTATATACAGTGTTATAACCATGTGCAAAGTACAAAATGGAAAATAAATAAACATAAATATGGGTTGTATTTACAATGGTGTTTGTTCTTCATTGGTTGACCTTTTCTTGTGGCAACAGGTCACAAATCTTGCTGCTGTGATGTCACACTGTGGTAGTTCACCCATTAGATATGGGAGTTTATCAAAATTGAATTTGTTTTCAAATTCTTTGTGGATCTGTGTAATCTGAGGGAAATATGTGTCTCTAATATGGTCAAAGTTTTTGTTTTCTCATGATTTGGTTGGGTCTAATTGTGTTGCTATCCTGGGGCTCTGTGGGGTCTGTTTGTGTTTGTGAAGCTTGCTTAGGGGACTCTGGGAATCGCTTCCTTTTAGGTGGTTGTAGAATTTAACGTCTCTTTTCAGGATTTTGATAATTCTGCTCTGCATGCATTATTTGGTGTTTTACGTTGTACACGGGATATTTGTGCAGAATTCTGCATGCAGTCTCAATTTGGTGAGAATTTTGTGAATTCTTGGTTGGTGAGCGGACCCCAGACCTCACAACCATGAAGGACAATGGGTTCTATAACTGATTCAAGTATTTTTAGCCAGATCCTAATTGGTATGTTGAATTTTATGTTCCTTTTGATGGCATAGAATGCTCTTCTTTATCAGGTTTGAAGGTAAGACCCAGGTGCAGACAGGGTTGAAGTAACAAAAGTTTATTAAATCAAACACGAGCAGGCAAAGGTACAGGACGGCAGGCAGGCTCATGGTCAGGTCAGGCAGAGGTCGGTAATCCAGAGTACTGGGGCCAAGGTACAGGATGGCAGGCAGGCCCCGGGTCAGGTCAGGCAGAGGTCGGTAACCCAGAGTAGTGGGGTAAAGGTACAGGACGGCAGGCAGGCTCATGGTCAGGTCAGGCAGAGGTCGGTAATCCAGAGTAGTGGGGTAAAGGTACAGGACGGCAGGCAGGCTCAGGGTCAGGGCAGGCAGAGGCCGGTAATCCAGAGTAGTGGAGCATATGTACAGGACGACAGGCAGGCTCAGGGTCAGTTCAGGCAGAGGCCGGTAATCCAGAGTAGTGGGGTAAAGGTACAGGACAGCAGGCAGGCTCAGGGTCAGGGCAGGCAGAAAGGTCAAAACCGGGAAAACTAGAAAACAGGAACTATAGACAAGACAGGAGCAAGGGGAAAACCGCTGGTAGGTTTGATGAACAAAGCGAACTGGCACAGACAGACAGAAAACACAGGTATAAGTACCCTGGGGATAATGTGGAAGATGGGCGACACCTGGATTGGGGTGGAGACAAGCACAAGAACAGGTAAAACAGATCAGGGCATGACATTCGTGCCTTGTCTCTCAGATCTGTGGCGCTGATGTTTAGGTCGAGGTATGTATAGTTTTTTGTGTGCTCTAGGGCAACGGTGTCGGGATGGAATTTGTATTTGTGGTCCTGGCAACTGGACCTTTGTTGGAACACCATTATTTTTGTCTTACTGAGATTTACTGTCAGGGCCCAGGTCTGACAGAATCTGTGCAGAAGATCTAGGTGCTGCTGTAGGCCCCCCTTGGTTGGGGACAGAAGCACCAGATCATCAGCAAACGGTAGACATTGAATTCGGATTCTAGTATGGTGAGGCCGGGTACTGCAGACTGTTCTAGTGCCCTCACCAATTAGCTGATATATATGTTGAAGAGGGTGGGGCTTAAGCTGGGTCCCTGTCTCACCCCACGGCCCTGTGGAAAGAAATGTGTGTGTTTTTTGACAATGTTAACTGCTCACTTGTTGTTTGTGTACATGCATTTTATAATGTCGTATGTTTTTCCCAAACACCACTTTCCATCAATTTGTATAGCAGACCCTCATGCCAAATTGAGTTAAACACTTTTTTGACATCAACAAAGCATGAGAAGACGTTGCCTTTGTTTTGGTTTGTTTGTTTGTCAATTAGGGTGTGCAGGGTGAATACGTGGTCTGTCTATGGTAATTTGGTAAAAAGGCAATATGACATTTGCTCAGTACATTGTTTTCACTGAGGAAATGTACAAGTCTGCTGTTAATGATAATGCAGAGGATTTCCCCAGGATTGCTGTTGACGCATATCCCATATCTCTCTCTCCCCCTCTCTCTCCGGTCCCCTTTCTGCCCCCGTTCATGCATGGGGCTTCCCCCAGGCACCTCTGCCCCTCTCCTTCCCAAACACCAGGGCAGCTGGGGACTTTTAGGACTGGGACTGGGGGACCTTTAAGACTGGGGCTGGAACTGGGGCTGGTACTGGGGCTCTTTAGCACTGGAACTGGGGCTGAGGACCTTTAGGCCTGGGACAGGGGCTGGGTCTGGGGACCTTTAGTACTGGGACTGCGGCTGGGGACCTTTAGGATTGGGGCTGGGGAACTTTAGGACTGGGTCTGGGGCTGGGGACCTTTAGGACTGGGGCTGGGGACCTTTAGGACTAGGACTGGGGCTGGGGACCTTTAGGATTGAGGCTGGGGACCTTTAGGACTGGGACTGGGGCTGGGCACCTTTAGGACTGGGTCTGAGGACCTTTAGGACTAGGACTGGGGCTGGGGACCTTTAGGACTGAGTCTGGGGACCTTTAGGACTGGGACTGGGGCTGGGGACCTTTAGGACTGGGTCTGGGGACCTTTAGGACTAGGACTGGGGCTGGGGACCTTTAGGACTAGGATTGGGGCTGGGGACCTTTAGGACTGGGACTGGGGCTGGGGACCTTTAAGACTGGGTCTGGGGACCTTTAGGACTAGGACTGGGGCTGGGGACCTTTAGGACTGGGACTGGGGACCTTTAGGACTGAGTCTGGGGCTGGGGACCTTTAGGACTGAGTCTGGGGCTGGGGACCTTTAGGACTGGGACTGGGGCTGGGGACCTTTAGGATTGGTACTGGGACTGGGGCTGGGACTGGGGCTGGGGCTGGGACAGCCACCCCAAAACTCTTACAGCCAGTCAGCCACCATCTGCATTCATTTCATGCTAGTTCATTCCTCCAATTTACTGTATACTGGCAAACACTCTCACTCACTCACAAACACACACACGCATGCACACACACGCACGCAAACACACACATACACACACTATTACTATCACACACACACCACACAAACACATCGTCCCCACCCCCAGCCCAACTGGTCGTTATGCCAATCAAGGGCCTCTGTTAGGTCAAGTAATTCACATCACATTAAAGAGTGGGCCCTGTCCCCTCACCCCTTTTCTCTCAGTCTCCATTGCCGTCTCCCCCCAACTCCCACCTCCCATCAACTCTTTCCTTTTGCCCCTCTTTCTCTATGTCTGAGAAGAGAGAGTACAGACACTGACAGACAGTCCACATTGGTATCTCTCTCCTACTCAGCCTCTTTCTCAGTGTGGGTAGCAGCACAGACTTGTTCCCAGTTTGTCCCTTCCTTTTGTTCCTCCCCTCCTCTTCTGTCTCACTCTCTCATTCTTTGAATCATTGACTTGCTCAAGTGCTCCAGCTGTTTCCAATGGTGTTTGAATCTCTCTTCGCTTTCCTTGAAAAACACAAAAACTGTAGCCATATACAGTTGAAGTGGGAAGTTTACATACACCTTAGCCAAATACATTTAAACTCAGTTTTTCACAATTCCTAACATTTAATCCTAGTAAAAATTCCCTGTCTTGGGTCAGTTAGGATCACCACTTTATTTTAAGAATGTGAAATGTCCGAATAATAGTAGAGAGAATTATTTATTTCAGCTTTTGTTTCTTTTGTCACATTCCCAGTGGGTCAGAAGTTTACATGCACTCAATTAGTATTTGGTAGCATTGCCTTTAAATTGTTGAACTTGGGTCAAATGTTTCGGGTAGCCTTCCACAAGCACCCACAATAAGTTGGGTAAATTTTGGCCAATTCCTCCTGACAGAGCTGGTGTAACTGAGTCAGGTTTGTAGGCCTCCTTGCTCACACACGCTTCTCCAGTTTTGCCCACAAGTGTTCTATAGGATTGAGGTCAGGGCTTTGTGATGGAAACTCCAATACCTTGACTTTGTTGTCCTTAAGCCATTTTGCCACAACTTTGGAAGCATGATTGGGGTCATTATCCATTTGGAAGACCCATTGCGACCAAGCTTTAACTTCCTGACTGATGTCTTGAGATGTTGCTTCAATATATCCACCTAATTTTCCTGCCTCATGATGCCATCTATTTTGTGAAATGCACCAGTCCCTCCTGCAGCAAAGCACCCCCACAACATCATGCTGCCACTCCCGTGCTTCACGGTTGGGATGGTGTTCTTCGGCTTGCAAGCCTCCCACTTTTTCCTCCAAACATAATGATGGTCATTATGGCCAAACAGTTCTATTTTTGTTTCATCAGACCAGAGGACATTTCTCCAAAAAGTACGATATTTGTCCCCATGTGCAGTTGCAAACTGTAGTCTGGCTTTTTTATGGCGGTTTTGGAGCAGTGGCTTCTTCCTTGCTGAGCGGCCTTTCAGGTTATGTTGATTTATAGGACTCATTTTACTGTGGATATAGATACTTTTGTACCTGTTTCCTCCAGCATCTTCACAAGGTCCTTTGCTGTTGTTCTGGGATTGATTTGCACTTTTCGCATCAAAGTACATTCATCTCTAGGAGACAGAACGCATCTCCTTCCTGAGCGGCATGACGGCTGCATGGTCCCATGGTGTTTATACTTGCGTACTATTGTTTGTACAGATGAACGTGGTACCTTCAGGTGTTTGGAAATTGCTCCCAAGGATGAACCAGACATGTGGAGGTCTACAATTTTTTTTCTGAGGTCTTGGCTGATTTCTTTAGATTTTCCCATGATGTCAAGCAAAGAGGCACTGAGTTTGAAGGTAGGCCTTGAAATAGATCCACAATTGCACCTCCAATTGCCTCCAATTGTGTCAATTAGCCTATCAGAAGCTTCTAAAGCCATGACATCGTTTTCTGGAATTTTCCAAGCGGTTTAAAGGCACAGTCAACTTAGTGTATGTAAACTTCTGACCCACTGAAATTGTGATACAGTGAATTATAAGTGAAATAATCTGTCTGTAAACAATTGTTGGAAAAATGACTTGTGTCATGCACAAAGTAGATGTCCTAACCGACTTGCCAAAAATATAGTTTGTTAATTAACAAGAAATTTGTGGAGTGGTTGAAAAACTACGTTTTAATGACTCCAATCTAAGTGTATGGAAACTTCCGACTTCAACTGTAGTTTTAGTAGAATCTATGGAATGTGTACATAACCAGCCTTATTAAAGAGTAGGTGCTAAGTAAAACGTAGACCGCTCTATTCAAACAAATTACATATATTCTCTACTCCAGAATCCTCTCACCTTGCAGACAGGAAACAATCAGTCAGGGTTGTGGTAATGAAGAGTGGTCACAGAACAGCTTTGTTCGCTTACCGGCTGTTCCAGAAATAGCAACACACAGTGATATGGCTGATTCAGGACTTTTTGTTGAGTGAGTTACACAGTAAGGGTTTAGACAGACCAATAGTGTATTCTGGCCGAGAGTACTTCGAACCTCTGAACAGTGCCGGCCGTAATCTACGAACCGAGTGCTCACCGATTTTACATGTAGAATCGTGTGAAAATGTCGGCAGTCAGACCTCTATAGTAGGTGGGCCCTAAAACACAGAGCGCTGAACAATTGGCAGACTAACACCAGATCCACATTCTGTGCAATATGTGCGAGCCTTTATACTACAGCACTCCGTACTCGGAACATTCTTCAACTTTCAACTGTTCAATGCCAAAGAATTCTGCAAAACCTTCTAAAGTGGTCTTTACATACATCTATCAAATAATAGCTAGGAAGGTAAATACTTTGCGAACTATTTAAACTGAAATGGTCAATTACATCCTGTGTTTTAGCCACTTAATCAAGCAATTCACAAGAACTGAAGAATTTAAGCACTCATACGTTGTTTATCCACTGGCCAATTGGTGTGAAACACTGAGATCCTGTGACCAAGGGCGAAGGGAAAAGGCAGAAAGCCTCCCAAATCTCTGCCCTGATCCCTGCTTTGATAGATGGGGATCCTAAAATAACTCCCACTAAGGTGCCCTCTTCCTACCCAGGGAGAGGGAGACAGAGCGAGGAGAGAGAGAGAGAGAGAGAGAGAGAGAGAGAGAGAGGGCGCCTTAGTGGGAGTGACTATTACCAGTGAGCATAGCCGTGGGAAGTATGAGTGTTGAGGGTGCTGCAGCACCCCTTGAAAAATCAGAATTAACAAAAAATATTAATACAATTGTCACATCCGTCGTAGGAAGGAGACCAAAGCACAGCGTGGGTATCGTTCCACATCTTTTATTATAATGTGAAACTTTGCAAAACAAACAATAAACTACAAACAAAACACAAACCGTGACAAAAGCGGTGCAACATGCACTAACTCAAAATAATCTCCCACAAACACAGGTGGGAAAAACAACTACTTAAATATGATCCCCAATTAGAGACAACAATGACCAGCTGCCTCTAATTGGGGATCACACAAAAATTCCAACATAGAAAAAAGAAACTAGAACCAAAACAACATAGAACTAAATAAACTAGATAAAACCCCCAGTCACGCTGGTTTTATGCTCTCTATGGTCAGGACGTGACAATTATGTAAACAAAATTACAAAAGTAGTGCATTGGGCCTTTACTAGTCGTGTATTAGCGGACCGATAATGCCATCTGTAGTGCGGTCAAAGTTTGTTTTTCTGTATTCTCATTTGAACTTTAGTGAGTTTTTAAATGGTTGAAAGTGCAGTGATAGACATTTGGGTGACAACTAAACCAATTGTTTTTCCATTGGAATTTGGTTGTGCTTTTAGATGGTTGAAAGCAAAGCGATAACACATTGGAGATTCAACTGAGTTTTGGCTGTCTTTTTGAGTGAGGAAATAGAGATATAGGATGTTAAATTGAGCCAGTTTTCTACAGCAGGAAAATTATCCTGCAGCAACAGGAAATGTGAATTATTATGTGGATTATTAGTAATGGAAAGGTTTTGATACATTTTTCCTCAAGGCAAATCAAGTCTGACATTTTTAATTGAATACACTAAACCTTGAATATACTACAGATTTGCATTTCCTGAAGTGCAGGAAATTCTCAGCAACAAAAGAGTGATCAAATTAAGATCCTACAGTATACAGTATCTGTATAGGTTGAAATCTCATTAATCAACGTCTTAACCAAATATTTCCCAGTTATTCACGTTGAAATTATGTGGTGTGCCCAGTGGGTGATATCTCCTCAGTAAAGAGGTGAAATATTCTACTGGGGAATTGATCTTGGCTCGGCTTCCCAGGGAAGAGGTGAAACTGACTTTGCCTTCTGAGGGATAGAGCTATGCTGCCAGTCAGACCTATTCTGTCTTGTTATCTTTCTCTCTTTCTGACTTTATTCTGTTTTGTTTTTTTGTAAATGGGCCAGGTCCGTGGAGGAATCTGCCCACAGAGAGAGCAGGGAGCTGGGCTTGGCTGGCCAATAAAGTCCCTGGATTTGGCTCTGTCCCCTGGATGATGTTGAGGTTAGGAGAGAGACGCCAAGTATCGTCGGTGTGCACATCAGGGATGGACTGTGTGTTTACCGACTACAATCCTGTTTAGCCTGGAAGCTGGAAACTGAGGTGGACTACTGTAGCAGGTTGAGGAGAGAGAGACCTCTCCCAGGTAATGAAGTGGGAACAGGGAGCAGCTAGAATATTTCCCCCTTCATTTACCAAAAAACACAGTCATCCAGATGGGACAAGGGGCACGCACCTTTTACGAGAGAGTAAACACACACACAAATACACACAGATACACAAACACACAATTACACACACACACGCACACACACACACATGCACACATACACACACACAATTACACACACACACAGTTATGTATGTATACTATGCATGCAAGCGAGAATCAGACAGATCCATATCGTCTGTCTGTCAAGCCAGTCTCGTTGTAATGAACTCCAGTGTCAAACCAACCGTGGTTAGTTCTGTAGGTGGACCGGGGAAGGCCCTGGGTAAGACCCTGGTATTTGTCCCTGGTATGTCAGTGTGTTGGACAGCACTAACATCCACCCAGATCCCGGCAGGCAGCAGCCCACCTATATTCTCCTCGTTATTTCACATATCCTTGCACTCAGTAAAACCCCAGCTAATTGCTTTCGCATTACTAAGCACCCAGGCCATCTTGGTGGCTTTCCAAGACCACCTCTGCGACACCGGACGCTGTAAGCTTACCGTACCATGTTACTTCAGACTTAGGGAGTGGTTGAATAAGAAAAATAAAAAAGAGAGAAACATACAAATCATGAATAAAACTATACAAAATCACAAGCTTTCACCAAACAACTCTTATGCTGTTAGTATGGGGTTTATTGAAGCAATAAGGCACGATCAGCCAATCAGCATTCAGGGCTGGAACCACCCAGTTCATAATAAAGAATCCATACTATGTAGCTACTAGCTATATGTAGCTATACTGAATACCAGTTTCACAGAGAATGAACTCTCATTCAAATTCATGTCAAACCTATAGTCAGTGGTTAATGACTGTGGTATTGCAGAAAGAGTCAGTAGACTTACCCTCTCCGGTCACATCAATTTACTCAACCTTCCGAGGAGTGGTGCTCATGTCTGTGTGGGGGAGGGAGGATCTGTGTGTGGGGGGGTAGAGGTGTGTGGCATTACAGTTCTATTAATGAGGAGGGGACGGTGAATCATTTGTTGTTTGAAGCAGAGGAGTAAGACACACACACACACGGCAGCATGTGTGCTGATACAGACCTCCTACACACACTTCTTTCTCTAAATCCAGTTTAACAGTAAATTGACTAACTACTAACTAATTAATAACTAATACAGCCAGAGGGCATTGAGAGGACAGACAGCGGGTCACAGCTGCATGTCACTGTGACTGGCCAGAGACCAAACCACAACCAAGATAACAGCTATGACAGAACCTGCTCCTGGGGGAAATCAACACACGCAATCAAATCTAATTCTATAACAGAAATTATTCCAGAAATGATTCCAGAATGTTCCAGGGATGGAAGCAGAAACAGACATCCTGACAGACAGACAAGTGACATGGCCTGCGAAGCTCTCACCAACACACAGGTCTCTGTAACACACACACACCACACACACGCACACAAACACACACACAGAACCAAAGGAAAACAATAACAGCAGGCTTGTTTTGATGGGTGCAGTGTTTGGACTCGTCTCTCAAACAGTCATGAATCATAACCAGTCAGTGTTATTGCGTTCTGCTCCGCTCGGTGGGCCGCACCGGGCCAGCCTGTGCACCGGGCCAGCCTGGGCGGCCATACCTAATCAGTGGGCCAGCAGTGCATGTCAGAAATAATAATCCCCTATGACCATAACAGGGCAGCAGGGACAGGGTTCTCTCTCTCTCTCTCTCTCTGTTACACAGTGGAACTATAGCTTGGCCCTGAGGGTGCATATCTCCCAGACAGCACTATTACTGAACATTGTTATCCAAAACACGCAGCATGAATATAAACAACTGTTAATCTTGCTGAAAGGACAATAAATAACCAAAGACTCCTATTATATTATGATAGTGTAATGGAAAGACCTGTATCTAGGTCTGTGGAGTTACTAAACTGGACTGCTCGGTGCTCAATGACAGACAGCAGCTGAATTAAGAGTGTGCCGTATTGCTGGAGTCTATAAAATGAATTCTAGGGTGTATGTAGTGTGCAGAAGACAGCAGTTAGTATGGAGGTAAATACTTCCTCTAAGGATGTTTTATTTATTTTATTTCACCTTTAGGATAGCTTCTATTGGTTTCAATTGACCATTTATGCCTGGTTTGGGGTGATTTGGGGCCAATTAAACTATGGAAAGACTGATATGGAGGTAAAGAATTTGCTGTTCCTATCAGAATGAAGCTCCGTGACTGGTGTTACAAGTTGGAGTTTGTGTCGATGATTGATTGTACACAACGCAAGAAGAGTACTGTTACATAGGCCAATGCCATTTAAAAAAAAGATTTAATCCATTTTAAATTCAGGCTATAACGCAACAAAATGTGGAAAAAGTCAAGGGGTGTGACAACTTTCTGGAAGCACTACTGTAACTCCCCTCCTGAAAAAATAACATGAACATGTCCCGTGTGGCTCAGTTGGTAGAGCATGGTGGTTGCAATGCCAGGTTTGTGGGTTCGATTCCCATGGGGGACCAGTACAGAAAATTAAAACAAATAAATAAAAATTTATGAAATGTATGCATTCACTACTGTAAGTCCCTCTAGATAAGAGTGTATGCTAAATGACTAAAATGTAAATGTGTGGTGGAGCTTAATGATGCTGCATGTGTAGAGGTAAAACATTACTGTGCTGCAGCCATGCAGAGGTTAAACAAACAGCTCCTGGCATCAGGTGGGTCTAAGCCTCTTAGGGCCTCTCTGAAGAGGAGATCATTGACTTCTGCAGGGCTGGGAGGTGTCACAGCCAGACAGCCAGAACACCCCCCCCCCATACCATCATCTCTCCACTCCTCATCCCCCTCTCCAACCCTTCTAAATGTTCTCTCTTTTGCTCCTTCTCAGGAGATTGGTGTGAGTATAGCGGGGTTGTTTTAAGCCTACTGTCAGTCATCTGCTCCTGTAAGGACATTTAGACGAATGCCTCTTTATTTCACTGGCTCATCGGCATCTTTACTCCACCTCTTTATTTCACTGGCTCATCAGCATCTTTACTCCGTCTCTTTATTTAACTGGCTCATCAGCATCTTTACTCCGTCTCTTTATTTAACTGGCTCATCAGCATCTTTACTCCGAGTCTTTATTTCACTGGCTCATCAGCATCTTTACTCCACCTCTTTATTTCACTGGCTCATCAGCATCTTTACTCCGTCTCTTTATTTCACTGGCTCATCAGCATCTTTACTCCGTCTCTTCATTTCACTGGCTCATCAGCATCTTTACTCCGTCTCTTCATTTCACTGGCTCATCAGCATCTTTACTCCGTCTCTTCATTTCACTGGCTCATCAGCATCTTTACTCCACCTCTTTATTTCACTGGCTCATCAGCATCTTTACTCCACCTCTTTATTTCACTGGCTCATCAGCATCTTTACTCCGTCTCTTCATTTCACTGGCTCATCAGCATCTTTACTCCGAGTCTTTATTTCACTGGCTCATCAGCATCTTTACTCCGTCTCTTTATTTAACTGGCTCATCAGCATCTTTACTCCACCTCTTTATTTAACTGGCTCATCAGCATCTTTACTCCGAGTCTTTATTTCACAGGCTCATCAGCATCTTTACTCCGCCTCTTTATTTCACTGGCTCATCAGCATCTTTACTCCGTCTCTTTATTTAACTGGCTCATCAGCATCTTTACTCCACCTCTTCATTTCACTGGCTCACCAGCATCTTTACTCCGTCTCTTCATTTCACTGGCTCATCAGCATCTTTACTCCACCTCTTCATTTCACTGGCTCACCAGCATCTTTACTCCGTCTCTTCATTTCACTGGCTCACCAGCATCTTTACTCCACCTCTTTATTTCACTGGCTCATCAGCATCTTTACTCCACCTCTTTATTTCACTGGCTCACCAGCATCTTTACTCCGTCTCTTTATTTAACTGGCTCATCAGCATCTTTACTCCACCTCTTTATTTCACTGGCTCATCAGCATCTTTACTCCACCTCTTTATTTCACTGGCTCACCAGCATCTTTACTCCACCTCTTTATTTCACTGGCTCATCAGCATCTTTACTCCGAGTCTTTCCCTCCTGTTCCCTCTTACTGTACATGTAAACGGTCTCATGCTTTGGAAAACTATTAGGCAGTTGGGTGAAACCAAACCAGTGGGAGAGAGAATACGTTCAATCATCGTATACATTGCTCTCTCAATTTCCTTCTCCCTTCTAACCTATCTCTTCCCCCTTCTCCCTATCCCTTCTCCCTATCCCTTCTCCCTATCCCAGACCTGCCAACCCTGTCCAACTTTTTAGAGTACCAGACGCACGCAGCAAATTGGAGGTTCATCTCGCGCACATAGCATGTGGTTTTCTTTCCCCCGCTCGCGCGTGCGCTGTTTGTGAGTTTGGTCGCAATTATGGAATTGTACCAAATCAAGTTTAGTCTCTATAGTAGAGGAACGCTTGTCACCTCTCAAACAGGGACAATCACTAGGGCCAGCTCACAAGTATTGGCTTTTTAGACACGGTTCCTAATCAACCGTAAAAGCAAAATACATTTTAAAAACAAAAACAAATGATCGCATCGACACAGACCTGAAACTGGCTACACAAAGCTTAAGTAGGCTACCGCAAAGGGAATCTGAACTCTGTTCGCTAGAAGAGTCCGCTGTTTCAGCCTATATAAAGGTGCCTATTGGATTTCTTTGCAACGTAAAATTCATTTCAGATATTCGAAATTGATAAAATCTCAAATCTAGTGCAACGGCATTTTAGAAGTATTGCCTCTATTGCTAATACTGGACACTCATCCATTCTTCATCGCGCAGTTTTCTAAACTCCCGACCCCATTTAATGCCAATATGTTTATATTTATTTTTGATACTTTTCTAATGCTTTTTGTGACGTGGATCATAATGACAGTTACAGGTTGTTTGATCCTCGTAATGTTACGTGGAAAGTACAACTAATGGGACGCAGACATAATGTATCACTCGCACAAGTGTGACCAGTTATTTCTGGTATTTGCATTTAATTTCTTTCTCTAGCAAATGAACTGCTGTCACTTTAGAGCCCACTGAATGTCCATCTTATGTTCGCTAACGTTAGCTTGAAACAATTAGTGTTTGCCTTTCCACAACACACGGAGTCGAAAATGGATTTGTCCATGTTTTTAGGTACAGCTGACTGTCGGCAAACTCAGCATCACAGCAAACAGCAGGACGGTCAGACACTATAATGATGTATTCATCTCCATGTCCGGTTGACAAACTCCGTACATGTCTGTGTGTTGCAGCTCGAGAATTGGGATGTCAGATTTACTCAGTGGATTTTTTTATTTTTTTTTAATTACAAATCCGGCTTTATTAATTTCTGCGTGCATTTAACTCGGATCTCATACCTGCGTACATGGACAGACAATTGCACAGTTGGTACGCAAACTGCATGCACGTTGGCAAGTCTGCATCCCCTCTCCCTATTCCTTCTCTCTTTTTTATTTTATTTTTATTTAACTAGGCAAGTCAGTTAAGAACAAATTCTTATTTACAATGATGGCCTACACCAGCCAAACCCGAACGACGCTGGGACAATTGTGCGCTGCCTTTGTTCATAACTGACTTGCCTAGTTAAATAAAGGTTCAATAAAAATACAAATAAATTCCCTCTAAGATGTCTCCCCTCTCTGCCCATTTCACCCTCTCTCTCTATCTCTCCTTCGCTCCCTCTGTCTCTCTGAAACTCAGAGACACTATGGAAATCATTGCGCTCGGAGAGAGAAGCCTCAGCAATGGGGGTAGAGAGGCACCAATAAGTGAACCTGAACTTGGGCCATCTCCAAAATCCTGGTGCCAGGCTTGATAAATATCCATCGGGAAATTAAATAACTGTTCAAGTGGAAATATGAAAAAGACCGCTCCAACGGGTAAACTCAATTTTCCCCTAAACAGATTTGTATCAACCTCTGAGAGATTCCGCGGAGGCCATTCCGTGGAGGCCATTGCAGGATAATTGTATGAATTCCTGTTCGATCTGAAGCGTTCCCGGACCGGCCTCGCCGAGCGGAGATTCCTTTCCTCCGGCAGGGGCTAAACACAGAGTCCCTGTTACATCCTTCATCCATATGGTCTGGAGAGAGCTCTTCTGAACTATAGGGTGTATTTATCACACACTGGTTTGGCTCACATATACACACGCACGACCTCCCTTTCGCACACACACAAACACACACGCACTCCCTCACAAACACATGCCACTCAGATTGTGGGTACTTAAATTGTGAGAACTCAGATTGTGGGTACTCAGATTGTGAGAACTCAGATTGTGGGTACTCAGATTGTGAGAACTCAGATTGTGGGTACTCAGATTGTGGGAACTCAGATTGTGGGTACTCAGATTGTGAGAACTCAGATTGTGGGTACTCAGATTGTGGGAACTCAGATTGTGGGTACTCAGATTGTGGGTACTCAGATTGTGAGAACTCAGATTGTGGGTACTCTGAGTATGGGTACTCAGATTGTGGGTACTCAGATTGTGAGAACTCAGATTGTGGGTACTCAGATTGTGAGAACTCAGATTGTGGGTACTCAGATTGTGAGAACTCAGATTGTGGGTACTCAGATTGTGGGAACTCAGATTGTGGGTACTCAGATTGTGGGTACTCAGATTGTGAGAACTCAGATTGTGGGTACTCTGAGTGTGAGTACTCAGATTGTGGGTACTCTGAGTGTGGGTACTCAGATTGTGGGTACTCAGATTGTGAGAACTCAGATTGTGGGTACTCAGATTGTGGGAACTCAGATTGTGGGTACTCAGATTGTGGGTACTCAGATTGTGAGAACTCAGATTGTGGGTACTCTGAGTGTGAGTACTCAGATTGTGGGTACTCTGAGTGTGAGTACTCAGATTGTGGGTACTCAGAGTGTGAGTACTCAGATTGTGGGTACTCAGATTGTGAGAACTCAGAGTGTGGGTACTCAGATTGTGAGAACTCAGATTGTGGGTACTCAGATTGTGAGAACTCAGATTGTGGGTACTCAGATTGTGGGTACTCAGATTGTGAGAACTCAGATTGTGGGTACTCTGAGTGTGAGTACTCAGATTGTGGGTACTCTGAGTGTGAGTACTCAGATTGTGGGTACTCAGAGTGTGAGTACTCAGATTGTGGGTACTCAGAGTGTGAGTACTCAGATTGTGGGTACTCAGAGTGTGAGTACTCAGATTGTGGGTACTCAGAGTGTGAGTGCTCAGATTGTGGGTACTCAGAGTGTGAGAACTCAGATTGTGAGTACTCAGATTGTGGGTACTCAGTTTGTCTACTCACAATCCAGAACCTCCAGACCAAAGGATCCAATATAAGTCAGATTCTATGACCAGTCCATACCCTTCCATTTGCATTCAGACACTGTATTCTGGTTAACACATCCAGCCAGTATACTGTATTCTGGTTAACACATTCAGCCAGCATACTGGTTTCTGGTTAACACATCACACATTCAGCCAGTATACTGTATTCTGGTTAACACATCCAGCCAGTATACTGGTTTCTGGTTAACACATCCAGCCAGTATACTGGTTTCTGGTTAACACATCCAGCCAGTATACTGGTTTCTGGTTAACACATCACACATTCAGCCAGTATACTGGTTTCTGGTTAACACATCCAGCCAGTATACTGTATTCTGGTTAACACATCCAGCCAGTATACTGGTTTCTGGTTAACACATCACACATTCAGCCAGTATACTGTATTCTGGTTAACACATCCAGCCAGTATACTGGTTTCTGGTTAACACATCCAGCCAGTATACTGGTTTCTGGTTAACACATCCAGCCAGTATACTGTATTCTGGTTAACACATCCAGCCAGTATACTGTATTCTGGTTAACACATCCAGGCAGTATACTGGTTTCTGGTTAACACATCCAGCCAGTATACTGGTTTCTGGTTAACACATCACACATCCAGCCAGTATACTGGTTTCTGGTTAACACATCCAGCCAGTATACTGTATTCTGGTTAACACATCCAGCCAGTATACTGTATTCTGGTTAACACATCCAGGCAGTATACTGGTTTCTGGTTAACACATCCAGCCAGTATACTGTATTCTGGTTAACACATCCAGCCAGTATACTGTATTCTGGTTAACACATCCAGCCAGTATACTGTATTCTGGTTAACACATCCAGCCAGTATACTGTATTCTGGTTAACACATCCAGCCAGTATACTGTATTCTGGTTAACACATCCAGTCAGTATACTGGTTTCTGGTTAACACATCCAGCCAGTATACTGGTTTCTGGTTAACACATTCAGCCAGTATACTGTATTCTGGTTAACACATCCAGCCAGTATACTGTATTCTGGTTAACACATCCAGCCAGTATACTGTATTCTGGTTAACACATCCAGCCAGTATACTGTATTCTGGTTAACACATCCAGCCAGTATACTGGTTTCTGGTTAACACATCCAGCTTAAGTGGATCTCGTCTCAAGTAAAAACCTTTGAGAATGGACAGACAAATGGAGAAATCAGGGCTCCTCTTCAAAATGTTCACTCACTGGTTAGCACATCAAGCCAGAAAAGCTTTCATCCTTTGTAAAGCCTTTGTGACTACGCAGGGGACATTGAGGTGGGTGAGATCTCTTTCCCAGGTTTGAGAACGTTTTCAAGGGGGTTGGTGGGGTGCAGAGAGAGCTCTAACTCCCTAAGGCTTCTCTCTGTTAGTAGGCTTGGATCTCAGCCTGGTCCCAGTCTGGTCCAGCCTGTTCCAGCCCTGTCCTGGCCCTACACTGTGTATCAGCATTGGTTCCCCTCTGTCGGGAACATACTTGGGCAGAGTCTTCGTGGGCTGCCGCTGAGACCTTGGATAATGATCACTCAGAATGAACCAAATTAAGCCTTTTATTAGTGGATTCCTTGGTCACAGAGTTATCTCTACTCACCACAGAGCAGAGGATAAGGAGAGAGGGAGAGGGGAGTATGGGGAGAGAATGGGAGAGGAGAGTATGGAGAGAGAGAGGGAGAGGGGAGTATGAGGAGAGAGAGAGGGAGAGGGGAGTATGGAGAGAGAATGGGAGAGGAGAGTATGGAGAGAGAGAGGGAGAGGGGAGTATGGAGAGAGAATAGGAGAGGAGAGTATGGAGAGAGAGAGGGAGAGGGGAGTATGGAGAGAGAATGGGAGAGGGGAGTATGGAGAGAGTGGGAGAGGGGAGTATGGAGAGAGAATAGGAGAGGAGAGTATGAGGAGAGAGAGAGGGAGAGGGGAGTATGGAGAGAGAATAGGAGAGGAGAGTATGGAGAGAGAGAGGGAGAGGGGAGTATGGAGAGAGAATGGGAGAGGGGAGTATGGAGAGAGTGGGAGAGGGGAGTATGGAGAGAGAGAGGGAGAGGGGAGTATGGAGAGAGAATAGGAGAGGAGAGTATGGAGAGAGAGAGGGAGAGGGGAGTATGGAGAGAGAATGGGAGAGGGGAGTATGGAGAGAGTGGGAGAGGGGAGTATGGAGAGAGTGGGAGAGGGGAGTATGGAGAGAGTGGGAGAGGGGAGTATGGAGAGAGAGAGGGAGTCAGAGAAAAATTTAAATCGTCTAAATAGGTTCTATTGATGCCAGGATATTGGATGACCCTTGTCTGCTCTAGCCTAGTGGAGACTCCTGCTACACACCACAGGCAGGGTCAAAATGCCATGCCCCCCCAGTCAGTCTACAACCCACTCAAGCAGTAGTTAGAGCTCCACAAGCCCTTTGTGTCTGAATGGAGTGGCTGAGCAAACAGGGACTGCTGTCTAATTGTTAGCCACTGATGGGAACAATGTGACGATGGCTGAGCCTATACAAACAGGCTGTGTCCTGCTCATGTCTGTCTGACTGCAGCTCGGAGGCTGTGAGTTTGTATCCATGGTATATTTGATATTTGAAAACCACTTCTTATTTCCATGCGTCACTTGAGTAGGTTGAGCCACTGACGTGGTCTTCCTGTCTGGGTTTTGGCGCCCCCCCCTTGGGTTGTGCCGTGGCGGACATCTTTGTGGGCTATACTCGGCCTTGTCTTCGGACGGTAAGTTGGTGGTTGTAGATATCCCTCTAGTGGTGTGGGGGCTGTGCTTTGGCAAAGTGGGTGGGGTTATATCCTGCCTGTTTGGCCCTGTCCGGGGGTATCATCGGATGGGGCCACAGTGTCTTCTGATCCCTCCTGTCTCAGCCTCCAGTATTTATGCTGCAGTAGTTTATGTGTCGGGGGGCTAGGGTCAGTCTGTTACATCTGGAGTATTCTCTTGTCTTATCCAGTGTCCTGTGTGAATGTAAATATGCTCTCTCTAATTCTCTCTTTCTTTCTTTCTTTCTTTCTTTCTCTCGGAGGACCTGAGCCCTAGGACTACCTGGCATGATGACTCCTTGCTGTCCCCAGTCCACCTGGCCATGCTGCTGCTCCAGTTTCAACTGTTCTGCCTGCGGCTACGGAACCCTGACCTGTTCACCGGACGTGCTTGTTGCACCCTCGACAATTACTATGATTATTATTATTTGACCATGCTGGTCATTTACGAACATTTTAACATCTTGACCATGTTCTGTTATAATATCCACCCGGCACAGCCAGAAGAGGACTGGCCACCCCTCATAGCCTGGTTCCTCTCTAGGTTTCTTCCTAGGTTTTTGGCCTTTCTCAGGAGTTTTTCCTAGGGAGTTTTTCCCAGCCACCGTGCTTCTTTCACATGCATTGCTTGCTGTTTGGGGTTTTAGGCTGGGTTTCTGTACAGCACTTTGAGATTTCAGCTGATGTACGAAGGGCTATATAAATAAATTTGATTTGATTTGATTTGATTTGATTTGGAATTCACTTACTGTAAAACTTCAATTAATAGCCTGGGTGTTTATTTGCTTAAATCCCTGAACACAACAGGCGCTTATTAGAGACAGGCTTCTATTTGAGCCAGGCGTCTATTTCCTTAATGCACACAACTTTTGCACATTTGCATAGTTAATTGTTTTGCTCCAGCATTCACTTACAACATTTTAATCAATGTCATCATTTCCTGCACTAACGTGTTATCATTTATACACTGTGTTACATTTCTTTTGTCTTAGTATGCCACTATTTAGGAAAAAAATTACTTTCTTGACAGAATAATTATTATCATCTTTGACTGTGCTTTTTCGGCAGTTCTTACTTTCGAGGGCGATTGATCGATTTCTGTGGATCTGTACTCACAAAGTTGTTGACTGTTTTTGTGCTTGCCAGTTACTGTAGCTAGCAGTTAGCCATTAGCTGTTAGCAGCTAATGGCTAGCAGTTTCTTACTAGCGATAAAAACTAGAGGTTGACCGATTATGATTTTTCAATGCCGATGCCGATTATTGGAGGACCAAAAAAGCCGATACCGATTAATCGGACAATTTTTTATATATTTTGTAATAATGACAATTACAACAATACTGAATGAACACTTTTATTTTAACTTAATATAATAAATAAATAAAATCAGTTTGGTCTCAAATAAATAATGAAACATGTTCTATTTGGTTTAAATAATGCAAAAACAAAGTGTTGGAGAAGAAAGTAAAAAGTGCAATATGTGCCATGTAAAAAAGCTAACGTTTAAGTTCCTTGCTCAGAACATGAGAACATATGAAAGCTGGTGGTTCCTTTTAACATGAGTCTTCAATATTCCCAGATAAGAAGTTTTAGGTTGTAGTTATTATAGGAATTATAGGACTATTTCTCTCAATACCATTTGTATTTCATATACCTTTGACTATTGGATGTTCTTATAGACACTATAGTATTGCCAGCCTAATCTTGTGAGTTGATAGGCTTGAAGTCATAAACAGCGCTGTGCTTCAAGCATCGCGAAGGGCTGCTGGCAAACGCAGGAAAGTGCTGTTTGAATGAATGCTTACGAGCCTGCTGCTGCCTACCACCGCTCAGTCTGACTGCTCTATCAAATCATAGACTTAATTATAATATAATAAACACACAGAAATACGAGCCTTAGGTCATTAATATGGTCAAATACGTAAACTATAATTTCAAAAACAAAACGTTTAATCTTTCAGTGAAATACGGAACTGTTCCGTATTTTATAGAATGGGTGGCAACCCTAAGACTAAATATTGCTGTTACATTGCACAACCTTCAATGTTATGTCATAATTATGTAAAATTCTGGCAAATTAATTACGGTCTTTGTCAGGAAGAAATGGTCTTCACACAGTTCACAACGAGCCAGGCGGCCCAAACTGCTGCATATACCCTGACTCTGCTTGCAATGAACGCAACAGAAGTGACACAATTTCCCTAGTTAATATTGCCTGCTAACATGAATTTCTTTCAACTAAATATGCAGGTAAAATAATATATTCTTGTGTATTGCTTTTAAGAAAGGCATTGATATTTATAGTTAGGTACATTGGTGCAACAACAGTGCTTTTTTTTGCGATTGTTATGAAAACTTGAAATCGGCCCTAATTAATCGGCCATGCCGATTAATCAGTCGACCGCTAATAAAAAAAACGGATGATTGCCATAATTCTTTCGAGTCATATTACTGAATAATTTAATGTAACAAATCAAACATTAAACCTTGTAAACAATTAATGGTAATTTGTGGTAACCTCGTAAACAATTAATTTAGATCCAGCGTTTATTTGAAACATATGCTGAAATGTGTGCCGCTGCCTGGCTATCCCTGGTCTCCTGTGTTCTCTCCTACCGCTATTTTCCCCTTCCCTTCCTCTCTTCCAAAGGGACTCAGTCAGTAAAGTAATACTCTATATTTGTTTTACAACCAAATATTCAACTGACTTCTTCCAATCAATGCTCATTTGATGGGTTAAGAGTCTCTTTCTCAAACTACACAAACTCTTCCAGGTGTCCTAAGACAGAGGCAGATTACTCATGACGCAACTTTGGTCATCCCTCCTTTGATGCACAGAAGCAAAAAAAATCGACCAAGCATCAATTATCATTCCAGAACAGTGGGATAAGAACGGCCTAGACTTTCCCAATCCCGTTATAAATGTCTTATAGATCCGCAACAGCATAAAGTACATGGTGCATTCGGTGTCCAGAGTTGGCTTGTTCAACCACTGGCTTAGACCTAACCCTCTTTAAAAGAACTAATCTTCAAAGAGAGGAGAATTCCTAGACTTCAGATTACAACGGGATTATAGTTTCTATGGCTACTGATAGTAATTACCAACCAATAAAGAAGGAGAGTTAAACACACTTTTGTATGTTAAATAAACAGGGGTGAATGGAGGTGGAGAATTCCTAAACAGCTTAATGTGGAGGCCAAGCAGGGTCATGCATATTAGACTCTAGCCTCGCAGTGAACCCAGACAGCCATACCTCTAGGGCTAGGAGAGAGAGACACTCACAGGGACATAGACACACTCAGACACACACAGTCTGCAAAGTCGGCTACACATTTTAAGTCTTGAATCCACTTTGTCATGTCAGGATACTAGCTATATATAGAACAAAAAAGCACCAAAAAATGTATAGTACAGTGTACCTCCAAATCAACTTTGCCCTCGTACCCCTATGCCCCCCCCCCCCCCCCCACCCCACCCCTCTGCTCACAGAGGGGGGGCATAGGCAGCGTAAATCATTAGCAGCGTAAATCATTAGACGCCAGTAAAATTAAATTTCCTGCAATCCAAACTGGCCTGTTTTAGCACTTAGAGTGCTTCATCTGAAGTTAGTTGGGCAGACGCTATTCTCATCAGAAACACCTGTAGAGAGGAGAGTGCTACCTTGACTCAACACGTGAGAGAGAGATGGGGGGAGAGAGGGAGGGGGGAGAAAGAGAGAGAGAGATAAATAGAAAGACAAAGGGAAAAGCAGAAATAAAGAGAGAGAGTGAGAGCTGTGAAGAGGGAAATAAACATGACCTTTCAGCATAAAGCAAGAACATTAACATAGAATCATGACAAATGCTTCAAAAACAGGATTCCACCATGGTGTGAAACCTTTGTGGTTTGATACCGTATATGCTATTAATCAACACATTTCTAATTGATGGGACTAAACTGACGGTTCAGTGGTGTTCACAGCCCCAGCAGAAGGTCTGAGGTAGGGGAGAGAACAGAACAGGAAACCCCAAAGCTGTCGCTGAACATCCATTCCTTTCTGCCTTTTTCCTCTCACTCAGAACGCAGTGAGTAAACACACACAGCCATGCCAAGATCAGCCTGCCAGTCAACTCCGATAACAGCAGCCAAGCGTGGATCCATGGCCAAACTGAACACTACACGAGCCAGGTACACTACTACACAAGTCAGGTACAGTACTACACGAGTCAGGTACAGTACTACACAAGTCAGGTACAGTACTACACGAGTCAGGTACAGTACTACACGAGTTAGGTACAGTACTACACGAGTCAGGTACACTACTATACAAGTCAGGTACAGTACTACACGAGTCAGGTACAGTACTACACGAGTCAGGTACAGTACTACACGAGTCAGGTACACTACTATACAAGTCAGGTACAGTACTACACGAGTCAGGTACAGTACTACACGAGTCAGGTACAGTACTACACGAGTCAGGTACACTACTACACGAGTCAGGTACACTACTATACAAGTCAGGTACAGTACTACACGAGTCAGGTACAGTACTACACGAGTCAGGTACACTACTACACGAGTCAGGTACAGTACTACACGAGTCAGGTACAGTACTACACGAGTCAGGTACAGTACTACACGAGCCATGTACAGTACTACACGAGTCAGGTACAGTACTACACGAGCCATGTACAGTACTACACGAGCCAGGTACAGTACGACACAAGCCAGGTACAGTACGACACAAGCCAGGTACAGTACGACACAAGCCAGGTACAGTACGACACAAGCCAGGTACAGTACGACACAAGCCAGGTACAGTAGGGCTGCTACACCATGACGGAGAGGGACAGAAATTAAAGACAAAAAGAGAAAGATGGAGTGATGGCAAAATGGCGCCGGAAGACATGGCAGCAGGACGCCCAACCAATGGCTTTTAAGAGTTTTTTTAGAGTAATTTGTAACTTGTTTTGTACATAATGTTTCTGCACCGTATCTTACGGCAAAAAATAGCTTCTGGATATCAGGACAGCGATCACTCACCTCGGATTAGACAAAGATCTTTTCTTCAGTAAGCAGGAATACAGGAATACTCCAAACACCCGACAAGCCCAACATCCCAGTTATTTGCAAGAGGAAGAGACGCAGGCACAGAGGACACAGAGCGGGATGTCTCGTTAGGATCCACCGACGGCGAGTGGGATAGCTGCCGTTACCGTCAATATTACTCGCCAACGTGCAATCATTAGACAATAAATTAGACGAGGTATGATCACTAATATCCTAGCAACGGGACAACAAAAACTGTAATATCCTATGTTTCACGGAATCGTGGCTGAATGACGACATGGATATTCAGCTAGCGGGATATACGCTGCACCGGCAAGATAGAACAGCACACTCCGGTAAGACGAGGGGGGGGCGGTCTGTGCATATTTGTAAACAACAGCTGGTGCACGAAATCTAAGGAAGTCTCCAGATTTTGCTCGCCTGAAGTAAAGTATATTGTGATAAATTGCAGGCCACACTACTTGCCTAGACAGTTTTCAGCTATACTTTTCGTGGCTGTTTATCTACCACCACAGACAGATGCTGGCACTAAGACAGCACTCAGTCAGCTGTATAAGGAAATAAGCAAACAGGAAACCACTCACCCAGAGGTGGCGCTCCTAGTGGCTGGAGACTTTAACTTCTTGACGTGCTGATCCCGTTAGCGGGATCAAATTCGACAACATCCGGTGAAATGGCAGAACTCTACATAAATAGTCATATTAAACGTTCATGAAAATACAAGTGTCTCACATTCTTCAAAAGCCTAGAATCTCGGTAATCTAACTGCCTTGAAAGATTTTTAAAAGGATTTACTGTGAAAGCATATGATGCGATTATCTGAGTAGAGAGCACCATAACAAAATGCTAATTCAACCAGCACATGCGTAACAAAATCACAAATTGCAATAAAATAAATAATTTACCTTTGAAGATCTTCTTCTCTTTGCAATCCCAAGGCTCACTGTTACATAATGAATGGTCTTTTGTTTGATAAAATCCATTTTTATAGCCTAACACGAAACATTTTGTCAACCGCTTGTATCGTGAATTCAGTCTCATTCAACTTTCTCTGAAGCATTCGACGTAAATACACTCACTCAACGTGTGTTTCTCTAGTCAAGTTAGGGTTCACTGCAATCAACTGGTTGTTTGTAACACAATCACCCTTGATGGTTCTTTTTGTGGGACCTATTGACCAAAAGAAACCGATTTGCAGACAACATGTAATGACCTCATTGTGCACCAATTATATGAGCGCTGTTCCTTTGATTGACTGTTTTGTAACCCAATGACCACTGATCCTCTTGAAATCTAGCTGGGTAGATAGCCAATGAGCTGAGGTAAACGGCAATATGGGATGTTTGTGTGTTGGAAGACCAGCTCAAGTAGTAAACTCATGCGTAAAGACGGCCTTTCGCCATTGAAGACTCATCGAGGAAGGAGCCACGCTTGTTGCGCACAGCAGTATTTCGGTAAAACGCATCATTAGCTACTTTTTATATCGAACATTATGGCGACTAAATCAGGGAAAGCTAAATCCAAGTCTAGATATACAGATGTACACCAGATTATTGAGGAAATAGATAGGGAAAGTGAGACAGAGTTGCTCCTGGAAGAGGATTCAGCTAGCGAGCATAGCTACGACTCCGAAATGGAAGACTATTTTCTGCACGGAGAGGACGTTGCTTTGGACTGGTAAATTCTTCTCATGCTAATGCTGTTGTTTGAAATTAATAATATCAAATATTATTCGTGATTTTTAACATTTTATTTGCAATATATAAAAATGTAATGAAATGTGTAAAGTACTCATTGGCTATACATTGTGTTTGGGGGTATGTTTGTATGTATGCGTATGACCCATAGACTATGTGTGTATATATATTATATGTATATATATATGTGTGTGTGTGTGTATATATGTGTATATATATATTTATATGTGTATGTATATATAAAATAAATATATAAAAGAAATAAATATATAAAATATATATATATATATATATATATATATAAAATAAATGGAATGGAGTAGAATATTAGAGGGAGCATGGCTGAGATGCATGTGTCTGCCACTCCACCCCAGCCCCACATGAAAGAGGGCTATTTGAGGCTGTTGAGGGGAGGGGAGGGCAGGCCCACAACAATGGCCAGAGTGAAATGGAACAGCACTTCAACCTAGTGACTGACTATGTTCCCTGTACTCTATATATCTGTTTATTATAGCTGGGCTCATGCGTGAAACTATTCTACCTGAACTTTTTTCTTAGTGACTGACTATGTTCCCTGTACTCTATATATCTGTTTATTATAGCTGGGCTCATGCGTGAAACTATTCTACCTGAACTTTTTTCTTAGTGACTGACTATGTTCCCTGTACTCTATATATCTGTTTATTATAGCTGGGCTCATGCGTGAAACTATTCTACCTGAACTTTTTTCTTTCACAGTGCCTCAGACTCAGATTGGGAGCCCCCAATGTCAAGGTGTCCATCCCCCACTGAAGCTGGTCCATCCAGCCGGACCCCTGCTGTCTCTGGCTCCACACCTCCCGGGCCATCTAGAGGTGTGAAGGCACTAACGAAGAAGCGCAGGAGGGGAAGTGTGCAACCTGCCAACAAAGGGGCAGACGGGCGTTGGCACACTGTCCTCGAAGCAGACGTGGAGCCACCTCAACCAACGTTTAGGCCGAAAAGGAAGCCAGGACCCCAGCTGAACATGACTGCAGGTTATAGCCCCCTTCAGCTTTTTCAGTTGTTTTTCACATCATCTGTTGTAGATTCTCTCGTGTCTAACACAAATAAGTATGGGGCAAAGATGCAAGCAGGCAGAAAAGTAGCATGGAAGCCCATTTGCATGTCTGACTTTTTCTGCTACCTTTCACTGGTCATCTACATGGGGCTGGTGAAGCTGAAATCCCTGACCGACTACTGGAAAACATCATCTCTGTACCAACTGCCTTTCCCCATGACTGTCATGTCATGCAAAAGGTTTCTGCTTCTCTCACGGGCACTTCATATCAGCGACCCAAAAGATGATGAAGAGAATGACAAGAAGAAAGGCACAGCAACATTTGATAGACTCTGCAAAATAAAGCCTCTCTACCTCAGCATTGTTGATGCCTGCAAGACCTACTTTCAGCCTGCACAGAACCTGTCCATAGATGAGAGGATGGTAGCCTCAAAGGCCAGAATCAGCCTCAAACAATATATGAGAAACAAACCAACCAAGTGGGGTTACAAGCTGTTTGTTTTGGCTGATTCTGTGTGTGCCTACACTTGCAATTTCTTTGTTTATGAGGGGAAGAACACTTGTGCTACCGGTAAGGGACTTAGCTACGACTCTGTAATGGAGTTATTGGATTTTCAACTGCTGGGGAAGGGCTACAAACTGTTTGTAGACAACTTCTACACAAGCCCTACCCTGTTTACAGACCTGAAGAAGCGGCATGTATGGGCTTGTGGCACCATTCGCACCAACAGGGCGGGCTTTCCGAAGACAAAGGTGAATGACATGCCTAAGCGGGCTGAGCGGGGTAGCATGCGATGGATCCGTGAAGATGGCCTTCTCTTTGTAAAGTGGATGGATACCAGAGAGGTGGTGATGTGCTCAGCAATCCACAAATCCTTCAGTGGCGATCACGTCGTCAGGCGGGTGAAGAGCGCTAATGGGGCATGGACCACAAAGAATGTCCCCATTCCAGCTGCTGTGAAGGACTACAACAAGAGCATGGGCGGTGTGGACCTGTCGGATGCGCTGATAGGCTATTACAATGTTCTGCACAAGACAACAAAATGGTACAAGACGTTCTTCTACCATTTCATCGACATTGCTGTGGTGAATGCATTCATCCTACACAAGGAACTTGCTAAGAGCTGTGGAAAGCCCCCCATCACACAGCGAGCTTTCAGAGAACTGCTCATCAGGGAGCTTGCTGACTACAGCACCACTGCACCTGTTGCACCTGTTGTACCTGTCCCTTCTGCTGCTGCAACAAGTGTTCATCTGCCCAAATTTATTTCTGCAGGCATGGATGTGCCTCAGGGCCAAAAGGGCACAGCATGGAGGCGTCGTTGTGTTCTCTGCAAAATGAAGTCCCCCATCACCTGCACCACATGCTTGGTGACCCTTTGCTTTACAGCAGAAAGAGACTGCTATGGCACATGGCATAAGCAGCACAATATTGTGTAGAGGACGTAGGGTCTTCCAAATATTGAAAGTGTGTAAATGGGGCCACAGTGTCTCCTGACCCCTCCTGTCTCAGCCTCTAGTATTTATGCTGCAGTAGTTTATGTGTTGGGGGGCTAGGGTCAGTCTGTTACATCTGGAGTATTTCCCTTGTCTTAGCCGGTGTCCTGTGTGAATTTAAGTGTGCTCTCTCTAATTCTCTCTTTCTTTATCTCTCTCTGAGAACCTGAGCCCTAGGACCATGCCTCAGGACTACCTGGCATGATGACTCCTTGCTGTCCCCAGTCCACCTGGCCGTGCTGCTGCTCCAGTTTCAACTGTTCAGCCTGCGGCTATGGAAACCTTACCTGTTCACCGGACGTGCTACCTGTCCCACCTCCACCCGGCACAGCCAGAAGAGGACTGGTCACCCCTCATAGCCTGGTTCCTCTCTAGGTTTCTTCTTAGGTTCCTGCCTTCTAGGGAGTTTTTCCTAGCCACTGTGCATCTACATTGCTTGCTGTTTGGGGTTTTAGGCTGGGTTTCTGTATATCACAAACTGATATAAGAAGGGATATATAAATACATTTGATTTGATTTGTAAATAGTTACCCGTGTTTTTTGTACATTTATATAATAATTTTTTTCATTTTTTCAAAAAAATGTTTTGGGTGTGTTACAATACCATTTAGGTATTTTGTGCTACCTGTCCCACCTCCACCCGGCACAGCCAGAAGAGGACTGGCCACCCCTCATAGCCTGGTTCCTCTCTAGGTTTCTTCTTAGGTTCCTGCATTCTAGGGAGTTTTTCCTAGCCACTGTGCATCTACATTGCTTGCTGTTTGGGGTTTTAGGCTGGGTTTCTGTATATCACAAACTGATATAAGAAGGGATATATAAATACATTTGATTTGATTTGATTTGTAAATAGTTACCCGTGTTTTTTGTACATTTATATAATAATTTTTTTCATTTTTTCAAAAAAATGTTTTGGGTGTGTTACAATACCATTTAGGTATTTTGTATAGTTATTTGCTTCAAAATGTATAACTTCACCAATTTGGCCACTTGGGTACATTTTGGGAACTTGTGTGGGACACCTGGGTGACTTCATGCTAAATTGGATGTAGCACACTCATTCCGGAAGTTATCATTCTGAAACTTTGCACAAGTACTGTTGCCCTGTTCTGTTTTTCACTGAAATTGTTCCCATCATCATATCTGACTGTTTGTTTTTTCTTGTTAATTTTAAAGATGATGCAACAACAATAAAAAGAAAAAACGGATGGTTTTTTCTTTGTATTTTCTTCTACCAGATCTATTGTGTTATATTCTCCTGCATTCAATTCACATTTCCAAAAACTTCAGAGAGTTTTCTTTCAAATGGTACCAAGAAAATGCATATCCTTGCTTCAGGGCCTGAGCTACAGGCAGTTAGATTTGGGTATGTCTTCAGGCGGAAATTGAAACTAAGGGGGGGGGAATTTGAAGAGGTTAATGCAGGGAAACTTAAATCAGTTCTACCTAATTTCTATCAACATATGAAATGTGCAACCAGAGGGGAAAAAATTCTAGATCACCTGTACTCCACACACAGACGCGTACAAAGCTCTCCCTCACCCACTATTTGGAAAATCCGACCACAACTCTATCCTCCTGATTCCTACTTCCAAGCTAAAATTAAAGCAGAAAGCACCAGTGACTCAGTCTATAAAAAAGTGATCAGATGAAGCAGATGCTAAGCTACAGGACTGTTTTGCTATCACAGACTGGAACATGTTCCGGGATTCTTCCGATGACATTGAGGAGTACACAAAATCAGTCACTGGCTTTATCAATAAGTGCATCGAGGACGTTGTCCTCACAGTGACTGTACGTACATATCCCAACCAGAAGCCATGGATTACAGGCAACATTCGCACTGAGCTAAAGGGTAGACTTGCCGCTTTCAAGGTGCGGGACTCTAACCCGGAAGCTTATAAGAAATCCTTCTATGCCCTGCGACGAACCATCAAACAGGCAAAGTGTCAATACAGGGCTAAGATTGAATCATACTACACCGGCTCCGACGCTAGTCTTATGTGGCAGGGCTTGCAAACTATTACAGACTACAAAGGGAAGCACAGCTGCGAGCTGCCCAGTGACACGAGCCTACCAGACGAGGTAAATCACTTCTATACTCGCTTCGAGGCAAGCAACACTGAGGCATGCATGAGAGCATCAGCTGTTCCGGACGACTGTGTGATCACGCTCTCCGTAGCCGACGTGAGTAAGACCTTTAAACAGGTCAACATTCACAGGCTGCGGGGCCAGACGGATTACCAGGACGTGTGCTCCGGGCATGCGCTGACCAACTGGCAGGTGTCTTCACTGACATTTTCAACATCTCCCTGATTGAGTCTGTATACCAACATGTTTCAAGCAGACCACTATAGTCCCTGTGCCCAAGAACACGAAGGCAACCTGCCTAAATGACTACAGACCCGTAGCACTCACGCCGTAGCCATGAAGTGCTTTGAAAGGCTGGTAATGGCTCACATCAACACCATTATCCCAGAAACCCTAGACCTACTCCAATTTGCATTCCGCCCAAACAGATCCACAGATGATGCAATCTCTATTGCACTCCACACTGCCCCTTCCCACCTGGACAAAATGAACACCTATGTGAGAATGCTATTCATTGACTACAGCTCATCGTTCAACACCATAATACCCTCAAAGCTCATCACTAAGCTAAGGATCCTGGGACTAAACACCTCCCTCTGCAACTGGATCCTGGACTTCCTGATGGGCCACCCCCTGGTGGTGAGGGTAGGTAGCAACACATCTGCCACGCTAATCCTCAACACTGGAGCTCCCCAGGGGTGCGTGCTCAGTCCCCTCCTGTACTCCCTGTTCACCCACGACTGCATGGCCAGGCACGACTCCAACACCATCATTAAGTTTGCAGACGACACAACAGTGGTAGGCCTGATCACCGACAATGACGAGACAGCCTATGGAGAGGAGGTCAGAGACCTGGCCAGGTGGTGCCAGAATAACAACCTATCCCTCAACGTAACCAAGACGAAGGAGATGATTGTGGACTACAGGAAAAGGAGGACCGAGCACGCCCCCATTCTCATCGACGGGGCTGTAGTGGAGCAGGTTGAGAGCTTCAAGTTCCTTGGTGTCCACATCACCAACAAACTAGAATGGTCCAAACACACCAAGACACTCGTGAAGAGGGCACGACAAAGCCTATTCCCCCTCAGGAAACTAAAAAGATTTGGCATGGGTCCTGAGATCCTCAAAAGGTTCTACAGCTGCAACATCGAGAGCATCCTGACTGGTTGCATCACTGCCTGGTACGGAAATTGCTCGGCCTCCGACCGCAAGGCACAACAGAGGGTAGTGCGTACGGCCCAGTACATCACTGGGGCTAAGCTGCCATCCAGGACCTCTATACCAGGCGGTGTCAGAGGAAAGCCCTAAAAATTGTCAAAGACCCCAGCCACCCCAGTCATAGACTGTTCTCTCTACTACCGCATGGCAAGCGTTTGTACCCACAAGCCATAAGACTCCTGAACAGGTAATCAAATGGCTACCCGGACTATTTGCATTGTGTGCCCCCCAACCCCTCTTTTACGCTGCTGCTACTCTCTGTTTATCATATATGCATAGTCACTTTAACTATAGATTCATGTACATAGTACCTCAATTGGGCCGACCAACCAGTGCTCCCGCACATTGGCTAACCGGGCTTTCTGCATTGTGTCCCCACCCACCACCCGCCAACCCCTCTTTTACGCTACTGCTACTCTCTGTTCATCATATATGCATAGTCACTTTAACCATATCTACATGTACATACTACCTCAATCAGCCCGACTAACCGGTGTCTGTATGTAGCCTCGCTACTTTTATAGCCTCGCTACTGTATATAGCCTCGCTACTGTTATTTTTCACTGTCTTTTTACTGTTGTTTTTATTTCTTTACTTACCTATTGTTCACCTAATACCTTTTTTGCACTATTGGTTAGAGCCTGTAAGTAAGCATTTCACTGTAAGGTCTACACCTGTTGTATTCGGCGCACGTGACAAATACACTTTGATTTGGTGTTTGTGACAGGTTGAGTTTCCTGTTTCCGGTCACAACTTGCAGACTTGTTTACGCTGTTGTGCGTTTTTGTTGCCGTTTTTACTTTGCTACCTGACGGTTTTTACTTTTTCATTACCGTATATTTTTACTTTTTCCCTCACTCAACTTTTTTTTCATTCAACTCTCCTACCCCGGAGGTTTGATCTGGACATGGTTCGTCAGGACTTCAAACAGCCGAAGCTAAGTAACATTAACATGATGCCTTCTAATTGCAGTCGTTGTACTCATAATATACAGGAGAACGATCGCCTTACGGCAAGGATAGCTGTGCTGCAAGCCCAGCTTCAGACGCAATCGTTAGGCAAGGGTCATTTCAGTGTAGGAAAGGATGAAACAGCGTCTGTGCCACCAGCAAGTACAGATAGTAACGTTAGTATAAACCCCCTCGCACGGTCCCCGCAGCCGGACATCTTTCTCATGGCTTCTGGAGGGAAACGCTGTAGGAATGCTCAACCGGTGTCGCTTATTCAGCCGACAGAAACTTTCAACCGGTTCTCCCCGTTAAGCGAGTCGGAGTCGGAGGCCGAGACTTCTCTGGTCTCTGCTCTTCCCGTTGTGGGGTCTGAGACGCCGACGGCTCCCACCATTAGCTCTGACAAATTGAAAACCCTAGTCATTGGCGACTCCATTACCCGCAGTATTAGACTTAAAACTAATCATCCAGCGATCATACACTGTTTACCAGGGGGCAGGGCTACCGACGTTAAGGCTAATCTAAAGACGGTGCTGGCTAAAGCTAAAACTGGCGAGTGTAGAGAGTATAGAGATATTGTTATCCACGTCGGCACCAACGATGTTAGGATGAAACAGTCAGAGGTCACCAAGCGCAATATAGCTTCAGCGTGTAAATCAGCTAGATGTGTCGGCATCGAGTAATTGTCTCTGGCCCCCTCCCAGTTAGGGGGAGTGATGAGCTCTACAGCAGAGTCTCACAACTCAATCGCTGGATGAAAACTGTTTTCTGCCCCTCCCAAAAGATAGAATTTGTAGATAACTGGCCCTCTTTCTGGGATTCACCCACAAACAGGACCAAGCCTGGCCTGCTGAGGAGTGACGGACTCCATCCTAGCTGGAGGGGTGCTCTCATCTTATCTACGAACATAGACAGGGCTCTAACTCCTCTAGCTCCACAATGAAATAGGGTGCAGGCCAGGCAACAGGCTGTTAGCCAGCCTGCCAGCTTAGTGGAGTCTGCCACTAGCACAGTTAGCGTAGTCAGCTCAGCTTTCCCCATTGAGACCGTGTCTGTGCCTCGATCTTGGTTGGGCAAAATTAAAAATGGCGTTGTTCGCTTCAGTAATCTTACTAGTATAAAGACCTCCTCCATTCCTGCCATTATTGAAAGAGATTGTGATACTTCACATCTCAAAATTGGGTTACTTAATGTTAGATCCCTCACTTCCAAGGCAGTTATAGTCAATGAACTAATCACTGATCATAATCTTGATGTGATTGGCCTGACTGAAACATGGCTTAAGCCTGATGAATTTAATGTGTTAAATGAGGCCTCACCCCCTGGTTACACTAGTGACCAAACCCCCCGTGCATCCGGCAAAGGCGGAGGTGTTGCTAACATTTACGATAGCAAATTTCAATTTACAAAAAAAAAAACAATGACGTTTTCGTCTTTTGAGCTTCTAGTCATGAAATCTATGCAGCCTACTCAATCACTTTTTATAGCTACTGTTTACAGGCCTCCTGGGCCATATGCAGTGTTCCTTACTGAGTTCCCTGAATTCCTATCGGATCTTGTAGTCATAGCAGATAATATTCTAATTTTTGGTGACTTTAACATTCACATGGAAAAGTCCACAGACCCACTCCAAAAGGCTTTCGGAGCCATCATCGACTCAGTGGGTTTTGTCCAACATGTCTCTGGACCTACTCACTGCCACAGTCATACTCTGGACCTAGTTTTGTCCCATGGAATAAATGTTGTGGATCTTAATGTTTTTCCTCATAATCCTGGATTATCGGACCACCATTTTATTGCGTTTACAATTGCAACAAATAATCTGCTCAGACCCCAACCAAGGAAGATTAAAAGTCGTGCTATAAATTCTCAGACAACCCAAAGATTCCTTGATGCCCTTCCAGACTCCCTCTGCCTACCCAAGGACGTCAGAGGACAAGAATCAGTTAACCACCTAACCGAGGAACTCAATTCAAGCTTGCGCAATACCCTAGATGCAGTTGCACCCCTAAAAATTAAAAACATCTGTCATAAGAAACTAGCTCCCTGGTATACAGAAAATACACGAGCTCTGAAGCAAGCTTCCAGAAAATTGGAATGGAAATGGCGCCACACTAAACTGGAAGTCTTCCGACTAGCTTGGAAAGACAGTACCGTGCAGTATCGAAGAGCCCTCACTGCTGCACGATCATCCTATTTTTCCAACTTAATTGAGGAAAATAAGAACAATCCGAAATTTCTTTTTGACACTGTCGCAAAGCTAACTAAAAAGCAGCATTCGCAAATGGAGGATGGCTTTCACTTCAGCAGTAATACATTTATGAACTTTTTTGAGGAAAAGATCATGATCATTAGAAAGCAAATTACGGACTCATCTTTAAATCTGGGTATTCCTCCAGGGCTTCATTGTCCAGAGTCTGCACAACTCTGCCAGGACCTTGGCTCAAGGGAGATACTAAAGTGTTTTAGTACTATATCTCTTGACACAATGATGAAAATAATCATGGCCTCCAAACCCTCAAGCTGCATACTGGACCCTATTCCAACTAAACTACTGAAAGAGCTGCTTCCTGTGCTTGGCCCTCCTATGTTGAACATAATAAACGGCTCTCTATCCACCGGATGTGTACCAAGCTCACTAAAAGTGGCAGTAATAAAGCCTCTCTTGAAAAAGCCGAATCTTGACCCAGAAATTATAAAAAACTATCGGCCTATATCGAATCTTCCATTCCTCTCAAAAATTTTAGAAAAAGTTGTTGCGCAGCAACTCACTGCCTTCCTGAAGACAAACAATGTATACGAAACGCTTCAGTCTGGTTTTAGACCCCATCATAGCACTGAGACTGCACTTGTGAAGGTGGTAAATGACCTTTTAATGACGTCAGACCGAGGCTCTGCATCTGTCCTCGTGCTCCTAGATCTTAGTGCCGCTTTTGATACCATCGATCACCACATTCTTTTGGAGAGATTGGAAACCCAAATTGGTCTACATGGACAAGTTCTGGCCTGGTTTAGATCTTATCTGTCGGAAAGATATCAGTTTGTCTCTGTGAATGGTTCGTCCTCTGACAAATCAATTGTAAATTTCGGTGTTCCTCAAGGTTCCGTTCTAGGACCACTATTGTTTTCACTATATATTTTACCTCTTGGGGATGTCATTCGAAAACATAATGTTAAATTTCACTGCTATGCGGACGACACACAGCTGTACATTTCAATGAAACATGGTGAAGCCCCAAAATTGCCCTCGCTAGAAGCCTGTGTTTCAGACATAAGGAAGTGGATGGCTGCAAATTTTCTACTTTTAAACTCGGACAAAACAGAGATGCTTGTCCTAGGTCCCAAGAAACAAAGAGATCTTCTGTTGAATCTGACAATTAATCTGGATGGTTGTACAGTCGTCTCAAATAAAACTGTGAAGGACCTCGGCGTTACTCTGGACCCTGATCTCTCTTTTGAAGAACATATCAAGACTGCTTCAAGGACAGCTTTTTTCCATCTACGTAACATTGCAAAAATCAGAAACTTTCTGTCCAAAAATGACGCAGAAAAATTAATCCATGCTTTTGTTACTTCTAGGCTCGACTACTGCAATGCTCTACTTTCCGGCTACCCGGATAAAGCACTAAATAAACTTCAGTTAGTGCTAAATACGGCTGCTAGAATCCTGACTAGAACCAAAAAATTTGATCATATTACTCCAGTGCTAGCTTCCCTACACTGGCTTCCTGTTAAGGCAAGGGCTGATTTCAAGGTTTTACTGCTAACCTACAAAGCATTACATGGGCTTGCTCCTACCTATCTTTCCGATTTGGTCCTGCCGTACATACCTACACGTACGCTACGGTCACAAGACGCAGGCCTCCTAATTGTCCCTAGAATTTCTAAGCAAATGGCTGGAGGTAGGGCTTTCTCCTATAGAGCTCCATTTTTATGGAATGGTCTGCCTACCCATGTGAGAGACGCAGACTCAGTCTCAACCTTTAAGTCTTTACTGAAGACTTAAAGGTTCTGTTATAACATGTTCTGTTATAATATCCACCCGGCACAGCCAGAAGAGGACTGGCCACCCCTCATAGCCTGGTTCCTCTCTAGGTTTCTTCCTGGGTTTTTGGCCTTTCTCAGGAGTTTTTCCTAGGGAGTTTTTCCCAGCCACCGTGCTTCTTTCACATGCATTGCTTGCTGTTTGGGGTTTTAGGCTGGGTTTCTGTACAGCACTTTGAGATTTCAGCTGATGTACGAAGGGCTATATAAATAAATTTGATTTGATTTGATTTGATTTGATTTGAAAGAAAAATAAAAGAGAAATAGAGAGAGACAGCAAGAGAGTGATCTGGGATGAGTTTGGAAAGAAGAAAAGGGAGAAAAAAAAGGGTGATCCTGGTATGATTTTAGTTTAACGGCTAGGAGTGGCGCAGCGGGTCCCTGCCAAGTGCCAAAGCTTCCCCATCCCTGATGTCATGGGTGGCAGTAAGGGGGCTGGCTACCTTTCCTCAGACAGACCGTTTATCAGATATTTGAGCCAGCCAGCCAGCCAGCCAGCCAACGCCAACGTGTGGTTCAACATTAACCCCATCACCAGTCTCCAAACCCCCTGGCTCTCTCCTCTCCTCTGCTCTCCTCTGTTCTGTCTTTACCCTACTCTGCTCTGCTCTCCTTTCCTCCACTCCACTCTCCTCTCCTCTCCTCTCTTCTCTTCTGCTCTCCTCTTTTCTCCTCTCCCCTCTACTCTGCTTTCCTCTCCTCTCCTCTGCTCTCCTCTCCTCTGCTCTCCACTGCTCTCTTCTGCTCTCCTCTCCCTTTTACTCCGCTTTCCTCTCCTCTGCTCTCCTCTCCTTTGCTCTCCTCCGCTCTCCTCTGCTCTCTACTGCTCTCTTCTGCGCTCCTCTCCTCTTTTCTCCTCTCCTTTGCTTTCCTCTCCTCTCCTCTGCTCTCCTCTCCTTTGCTCTCCTCCGCTCTCCTCTGCTCTCTACTCCTCTGCTCTCCACTCCTCTCCCCTCTACTCCACTCTCCTCACCTCTCCTCTGCTCTCCTCTCCTTTGCTCTCCTCCGCTCTCCTCTGCTCTCCACTCCTCTGCTCTCCACTCCTCTCCCCTCTACTCCACTCTCCTCACCTCTCCTCTCCTCGCCACTCCTATGCTCTCCTCTGCTCTTTTCTCCTCTCCCCTCCTATGCTCTCTTCTCCTCCGCTCTCCTCTCCTATGCTCTCCTATGCTCTCCTATGCTCTCCTATGCTCTCCTCTCCTCTGTCCTGCTCTGGGGAAGCATTTATGAGTGAAATGTTCCAAGATGGGTATGATGCTTTGGGAAATTCTGAATAAAAGCCTTTCTTCATAGAGAGAAATTTGACACTGCCTGTCACAATCCTCTGTTGACTGATAAGCAACATTTATTTATTTATTTTTTAAAAGCCCGTTAAGGTTGGGTATTTATCAGCTCTAAGACAGCGTGGCAATGTACAAAGGCCTAATTGTGGGCGGTGAGAGATTTACCAGTCTGCATGTGACGTGGTTCATAAGTCCTTAAAGCAATGCAAACAGGTTTTAGAGATTTACACTGACACATTTACAGCAGAATTTAAAAAGTAATGTTTCATTCCCGCTCCTGTGAAATGAAATATAGCATGGTCCCCACGTATTAACCTGGATAAATGCTACTAAGCGAGGAAAATTGTCATTTGAAAAGTCAAAACGTATATCTCTTTTTACTACAAGGCATTTCCTAATACCTACATTAGTGCATAGCCTACACAACCCATGAGGTGCACTGATGCATATCTAATAACAGCACACTTTACTTAAATAATGAGTGTCGTTCTTCTATCAAAGAGCTGATTATTTAGGCTAATTGTTGACACTAAGTAAAGGAAGTTAGGCCCTTAGCTCCCCTACGAGCTCTAAAGAATATGTATGTCAAAGAGGATGCTTGTAATCTACAGCAAAAAGCCAACCGCACTTTGAGTCCCTAGATATCCAGAGGAGATTTTCTCTCTGCCATGCCCTCACCTCCGCTGTGCAGTGCAGAGTTAGACAGTAATTGCAGGAAAGGGGTTTCCATGCTTGGCTTCAGTTTGCAGTGGAGAAACTTTATCAAACCCTCTCTCTAGCCCAGAGAGAGCAGAGACCAAATGAGGATATGACATGAGAGTGAACAATGTTTAGCCTCAATGAATCATAGTCTCCCAAGAGTCAAGCCTCCCAACCAGAAAAACACTAGGCTTAGCTTTCTGTGGGGGTTGTTTATTACAAGGCTTTTAGATGAAAATATCATGCGGTGGTAAGAAGGAATAACTTACAGTAAAACTGCAATCTGTTGCAATTTACAGAACCTATTTATCACAATCTAATATCTAAGAAACAAACCTCTGAGTCATACTGCAAAACCACCCACATTGTACAAAGATTTGGGACTAAAACCACCCACAATGATGTTTTTTTTCCTTCACTAAATTAGGCTACTGGATAGTATTTTCAGTTGTAGCCTAACATGCCTGGTTGCCAGTCTATGGAAATAATAGTGCCACTGGTACGCTATCGAAGATCCTTAGGAAACACTTGTGATCTAATTTTCTTTACAGTCTTTAGTTTATTGAGTAAATATTTTCTTAACTCTGTTTCTTGAACTGCATTGTAGGTTAAGGGCTTGGAAGTAAGCATTTCACGGTAAGGGCTATACCTGTTGTTTTTGGCGCATGTGACAAATACAATTTGATTTGATTTGATTTAATGGATGCCTGATAGTGCATTCAAGTTCATATTTCTGTTTCTCATATCTGGCCATCAGTTTAATGTAACACTGCACAAAATAATAACTGAGTAAGAATTGTGTAACCATCTATTACTGTAAGTAACCACCACTTAAACAATTAGCCAAGACAAGACATCATCTTCAAAGCATGGTGTATGTTGAGCAATACAGCCATATAAACTTGGCAAACAGATGATGTGAATAACAAAAGGTAAGTAGGTAATTGCTAATGCATGACATGTTTTACACACCGTTGTTTGAAAGTAACGAGGGACCAGCTGAGAAGTGTATGATTTATGACTGAGGACTGATTCATAGAAGGTGTGTGACTTTATTATCTTTCCAGATGCTTCACACTGGACCCAAACTGTCACAAAACACACACACACACACACGCAGGCGAAGGCACACACACACACACACACACACACACGCCCACATACATACACTACAACCATTACATCTGTTTCACACATATAGTTCCTTCACATTCCTGAACGTCTGAGAAGGCTTTTAAAGATGCAGCAATGGATGGCTGGGTTACAGTACCATGCATTAGGAGGAGAGAGAGAAGACGGGGCTAAGAGCTCAGCTATCGGAGCTGAGGAAGAGGACAGGAGGCTTCCTGCGAGAGACAGAGACTGCAGTCCAGACGGGGTGAGTTTTTTCAGAGGCAAAGTGCCTTTAGTGTCAACAGTTGTGTCTTGTTGAAATCTGTACCCGAGGCAGTTCCACCCGAGGCAGTTCCACCCGAGGCAGTTCCACCCGAGGCAGTTCCACCCAAATGATTGATAGCCCTCTGACTGTTATGACATGTAAGAGACTCTGTATCATGGCAGATGCAGAATGTGTTTCTTTCCACTCCTCTTTTCCAGTCTGCTGAAGAAGTGGAGATATGAAATGGTTACCAGGGTTTGATCCCCCCTCCCCTTTTCCTGTTCTATCATAAAATCCTATTTGATGAACGCATAACTCATCCAGTCATGTGTCTTGGATTACCATTCCTGGCTCCTGACACTAAGAGAGAGTGGCATGTCAGAAAATGGCCTTACTGCCTCCTCCAACCTTTTTTAAATAATATACCAATCCAATAGGGAGGACTGGTGTAATCCAAACAAATGTAGACACATCCTCTAGCAGGCAATTAATAATACATAGACAAACTGGGTAACAAACTAAAATCCTATTCGATTCACAAGATTCACAAAATTGTCCAATGACAGCACCTCTCTTCCAAACTTTTAAACTGTGGAAACTAGTGAGGGGGAAATAAAACCGATAGTTACATATCAGATATTATTTTTGACGATATATTGCATCGTATCGCAGTGTTTCCCATATATTCATTTAGCAACGACGGGCCGCCGCTGCTAAATCGTTGCCGCCACCACAAAAAATATGATAAAAAAATGGGATAGTAAAACGTTTTCAGCGTAAACTTAAATGACTAAAACCTGATATAAAGTATTTAGAAAGGATAATGGAGCTATGTATTTCTAAGATCATCTTTGAGAACTAACAACCACCAAAATAAAAACTAGACAGACAGGGACAATCTAAAATGAGTCACTCAGACAGCATAAGAATGTATAGAACTGCAGGAAATTAGCTTTAAAAATGCACATTTTCTCTCATCCCCATGTCAACATGTGTAGAATTGCAGGAAATTAACTTTAAAACAGCAAAATCTGTGGCCAAGAGGAGGGCCTCTAAAATTGTTCACGCCATTGGCCATGCCCACTAAGCCCCCACCCCCCACAATAACTTTGCCACCGCTGCTGAAATAAATCCTAGGGGAAACAATGTTTCATATGGACAAAATTGCAATATTATTTTTGCTTTAGTTGGCTGTAACTGCACTTTTTAAATAGTGAGCCAATTTGTTTTTAGCACTTGTATTTCCATGACTGATCAACACTCTTAGTCTCCTGGCTCTGTCTTGTCCCTCTGCAGCAGACATGTGGTGAACAACATCGAATCACAATAAAATCACAGTATTGAATAGCAACACATATAGAATCACGAGGATCGTTAGAATCGCAACACATATCGTATCGGCACCTAAGTATCGTGATAGTATCATATCGTGATAGTATCATATTGTGAGGTCCCTGGCAATTTCCGGCCCTAATGGAAACTACTTGACACCATCTGGGCACCTGCCTCTGCTAGACAGCTGTTATAAAGCTTATATAAAGCCCCAGGATGTTTATAACCTTTCACAGGTTAAGTGTGGGGAGGAGAATGATTGTTTGGCTTTGTGATGACTAAGTGAAAGGATATTATTAGCTATAAAGTCACTTTATGTCCCTGAAATCACAACTGTTGTGACAGAAATGTAAACAACATGATATATTAACTTCCTCACTGCCAGTGTATGCAGGACAAGGTACTAGGCCTGTAGAGATTGTAGAAGACAACTTTGCAAGACAATAGTTTTAGACACACGACAAGTCTAGCTAGGCTACTGTTTGTTATTTGACTACAGTGATTAGCCTTACATTTCTGATGGAGTGAGTCTGTTCCAACAAAGACATTTTCTTCCCTTTCGAAGAACTTCATTACTCTCAGCATCAGTCAGCATTGTATTGCTGAGTTTGCATTAAATCACAAATGGATCGACACTCACAATGGACCTCCAGCTGGGACTGAGATAGTTATCCTCTTCATCATGACTGGAGAAGAAGAGTCCCTTTGTATTTTAATATACTGGAGATTATAAATCAATGTTTAAATTGGCTTTGTTTAAAATATAAAAGACTTGGCGGTAAACAATACTTGATCAATGAAGATATTATGTAGGGCCTTCCGCAGATATTTTACACAAGAGCTAAGATAAGGTATGGTAATAACAATGTAGTCTAATAAGTTAATAATAACACGTTTGTGCAACCAAGTAGTCTATTTTGAAGCCCAAGAAAACAACGAATTGAATGTCCATATAACCATCTGAATTTTTTTTTTATTAACGAAAAAACAAATAAAAAGAGGAAAGGACATATTTTGCAGAGAGACACGTCAATCGAATAAATCGATAGGCTATAGCCTATATATCACCATACGACGGCATCAAATATGAAAATGCATGGCATTCACATTTGCGTGTGTTTCAGATAATATGACATTGTAACACTGTAATAAAAAGTCACATTCTTACGGGTCGCAGTCATCTCTAGGACAGCCAGGAGTAGCACGATGGTTCGGGTAATGTGGAGCTGACATCTCGGAAGACGGTGGGTCACTGTTGCTCTAGCTGGATACATTCCTCCGATTCTATTCTGGTTCCTTTACATCCACTACAACCGTAATCTCACGTGTAAACGTTGATTTAAAAAGAAGACACACAAAAATGTCTATAATAACTGTCTACGCACTGGTCCTTATTCTGACTGTGTGTAGTTGAACGCACGAAGTTCTCTCTCTTTCCCCGTCTCCTTTCTGACCGCCGGAGTCCCACTGCCTGGTTTCAGCGCACGCTTCCAAAACGTCTGTCTGAGCGGCTTGTCTTGCTCGAGCCATCTGGCTCTGATTAGTGCTCGATGTGTCGCCACCTTGTGTTGAAAATACACATTTCTTTGCGCAACCAAACTGTTCAGATCGCACCAAGGAAAACGTGCTGCATTACGGTCTATCTATGGTGTTTGGAGTGAATTTATTCATTCCCATATAGGTGGGCTATACTAGCATAGCAGACATACATAAGAACCTATTCTAATTGCTGTAACAAAGCTGGAGTAAAAGTAGGCTAGCCTACTTCAGGTCATGCAAAAGTGTGCATCAATCAATTCATCATTTTAGAAAATAATATCAGAAGTTCCAATTCACTACAGAAAAATAGATGATGGCAAAAATATTTGTATCTCTAGAAAGACATGAGCAGGTTGATGTGGGTTAAATAAATTATTCCAGCATACACAATGTTGGAGCACAGCCAAGAGGTTGAAATTGGTAACACGTGGAATGAGACGTCACACACTCAATCCAGGACCAACTAATGTAGATTTTACAGGATAGAGTTTATTCATTGTCATGAATTTGAAAGTGATGCATGCTCTTCTGAACAGGGGAAGGGAGATTAAGGGAGAGGGAGGGGGAAAGATTTGTGACCTGTTGCCACAAGAAAAGGGCAACCAGTGATGAACATGTGATGATCACATGATTATAACACTGTACATAGACATAATGACATTTGAAATGTCTCTATTCCTTTGAAACTTGTGTGTGTAATGTTTACTGTTCATTTTTATTGTTTATTTAACTTTTGTTTATTATCTACTTCACTTGCTTTGGCAATGTAAACATATGTTTCCCATGACAATAAAGCCCCTTGAACTTGATTGAATTGAACTGACGAGCAATGAAGGAAGAGAGGGAGAAATGAACAGATGGAAAGAAGGGAAGAGAGAGATAGAGGGATAGAGAGATAGAGAGATAGAGAGATAGAGGGATAGAGAGATAGAGAGATAGAGGGATAGAGGGATAGAGAGATAGAGGGATAGAGAGATAGAGGGATAGAGAGATAGAGGGATAGAGAGATAGAGGGATAGAGATAGAGGGATAGAGAGATAGAGGGATAGAGAGATAGAGATAGAGAGATAGAGGATAGAGAGATAGAGGGATAGAGAGATAGAGGGATAGAGAGATAGAGGGATAGAGAGATAGAGAGGATAGAGAGATAGAGAGATAGAGAGATAGAGAGATAGAGGGATAGAGGGATAGAGAGATAGAGGGATAGAGGGATAGAGGGATAGAGAGATAGAGGGATAGAGGGATAGAGGGATAGAGAGATAGAGGGATAGAGGGATAGAGAGATAGAGGGATAGAGGGATAGAGGGATAGAGGGAGAGGGATAGAGGGATAGAGAGATAGAGGGATAGAGGATAGAGAGATAGAGGGATAGAGAGATAGAGGATAGAGGGATAGAGAGATAGAGGGATAGAGGGATAGAGAGATAGAGGGATAGAGAGATAGAGGGATAGAGAGATAGAGGGATAGAGATGAGATGGAGATAGAGGATAGAGAGAGGATAGAGAGAT
>NW_021823161.1:0-2500 GCF_901001165.1 Salmo trutta
CACAGACGTCAGTACAACATCTTTTTTTTAATTACATTTGGTTGAGTTGTCAACTAATGTGAATTCAGCGTGAAATCATCAAAACATTATCCCCATGTTATATGATTTAGGTTAAAAGTTGGGTGAAAAAAAGTCTAAATTCCCTTACGATAATGACTTTTTGCAAATCCAATCACTTTTCCATGTTGATTCAACATCCTAACATATAAACTTTTCTGTTGAAATGAAGTGGAAACAACGTTGATTCAACCAGTTTTTGCCCAGAGGGTTTTATTTTTCTTCTCTCCCCTCTCATAGTCCTTACCTCTCTTTAATATCTCCCTCTCATAGTCCTTATCTCTCTTTAATATCTCCCTCTCATAGTCCTTACCTCTCTTTAATATCTCCCTCTCATAGTCCTTATCTCTCTTTAATATCTCCCTCTCATAGTCCTTACCTCTCTTTAATATCTCCCTCTCATAGTCCTTATCTCTCTTTAATATCTCCCCCTCATAGTCCTTATCTCTCTTTAATATCTCCCCCTCATAGTCCTTACCTCTCTTTAATATCTCCGTCTCATAGTCCTTACCTCTCTTTAATATCTCCCCCTCATAGTCCTTACCTCTCTTTAATATCTCCCTCTCATAGTCCTTACCTCTCTTTAATATCTCCCCCTCATAGTCCTTATCTCTCTTTAATATCTCCCCCTCATAGTCCTTACCTCTCTTTAATATCTCCCTCTCATAGTCCTTACCTCTCTTTAATATCTCCCCCTCATAGTCCTTATCTCTCTTTAATATCTCCCCCTCATAGTCCTTACCTCTCTTTAATATCTCCGTCTCATAGTCCTTACCTCTCTTTAATATCTCCCTCTCATAGTCCTTACCTCTCTTTAATATCTCCCTCTCATAGTCCTTATCTCTCTTTAATATCTCCCTCTCATAGTCCTTATCTCTCTTTAATATCTCCCCCTCATAGTCCTTACCTCTCTTTAATATCTCCCTCTCATAGTCCTTATCTCTCTTTAATATCTCCCTCTCATAGTCCTTACCTCTCTTTAATATCTCCCTCTCATAGTCCTTATCTCTCTTTAATATCTCCCTCTCATAGTCCTTACCTCTCTTTAATATCTCCCTCTCATAGTCCTTACCTCTCTTTAATATCTCCCCCTCATAGTCCTTATCTCTCTTTAATATCTCTCCCTCATAGTCCTTATCTCTCTTTAATATCTCCCTCTCATAGTCCTTATCTCTCTTTAATATCTCCCCCTCATAGTCCTTATCTCTCTTTAATATCTCCCCCTCATAGTCCTTATCTCTCTTTAATATCTCCCTCTCATAGTCCTTACCTCTCTTTAATATCTCCCTCTCATAGTCCTTATCTCTCTTTAATATCTCCCTCTCATAGTCCTTACCTCTCTTTAATATCTCCCTCTCATAGTCCTTACCTCTCTTTAATATCTCCCCCTCATAGTCCTTACCTCTCTTTAATATCTCCCTCTCATAGTCCTTATCTCTCTTTAATATCTCCCTCTCATAGTCCTTACCTCTCTTTAATATCTCCCTCTCATAGTCCTTATCTCTCTTTAATATCTCTCTCATAGTCCTTATCTCTCTTTAATATCTCTCCCTCATAGTCCTTATCTCTCTTTAATATCTCCCTCTCATAGTCCTTATCTCTCTTTAATATCTCTCCCTCATAGTCCTTATCTCTCTTTAATATCTCCCTCTCATAGTCCTTACCTCTCTTTAATATCTCTCCCTCATAGTCCTTATCTCTCTTTAATATCTCTCCCTCATAGTCCTTATCTCTCTTTAATATCTCCCTCTCATAGTCCTTATCTCTCTTTAATATCTCTCCCTCATAGTCCTTACCTCTCTTTAATATCTCCCTCTCATAGTCCTTACCTCTCTTTCTTCTCTCTCCACCATAGTCATTATCTCTTTCTTCTCTCTCCCTCATAGTCAGTATCTCTTTCTTCTCTCTCCATCATAGTCATGATCTCTTTCTTCTCTCCCTCATAGTCATTATCTCTTTCTTCTCTCCCCCTCGTAGTCCTTATCTCTCTTTAATATCTCCCTCTCATAGTCCTTACCTCTCTTTAATATCTCCCTCATAGTCCTTATCTCTCTTTAATATCTCCCTCTCATAGTCCTTATCTCTCTTTAATATCTCCCTCTCATAGTCCTTATCTCTCTTTAATATCTCCCTCTCATAGTCCTTACCTCTCTTTCTTCTCTCTCCACCATAGTCAGTATCTCTTTCTTCTCTCTCCATCATAGTCATGATCTCTTTCTTCTCTCCCTCATAGTCATGATCTCTTTCTTCTCTCCCTCATAGTCAGTATCTCTTTCTTCTCTCTCCATCATAGTCATGATCTCTTTCTTCTCTCCCTCATAGTCATTATCTCTTTCTTCTCTCCCCCTCGTAGTCCTTAGCTCTCTTTAATATTGTTCCTTCTTAATTATCCACTCTCCTCTTTCTTACGTGGTTCAACCTCTTTTTTTCTCTCTCTGATACT
>NW_021823161.1:7500-40000 GCF_901001165.1 Salmo trutta
GTGTTCTCTGACTACCCCATACTATCCTACTGTGTTCTCTGACTACCCCATACTATCCCACTGTGTTCTCTGACTACCCCATACTATCCCACTGTGTTCTCTGACTACCCCATACTATCCCACTGTGTTCTCTGACTACCCCATACTATCCTACTGTGTTCTCTGACTACCCCATACTATCCCACTGTGTTCTCTGACTACCCCATACTATCCTACTGTGTTCTCTGACTACCCCATACTATTCCACTGTGTCTCTGACTACCCCATACTATCCCACTGTGTTCTCTGACTACCCCATACTATCCCACTGTGTTCTCTGACTACCCCATACTATCCCACTGTGTTCTCTGACTACCCCATACTATCCCACTGTGTTCTCTGACTACCCCATACTATCCCACTGTGTTCTCTGACTACCCCATACTATCCCACTGTGTTCTCTGACTACACCATACTATCCCACTGTGTTCTCTGACTACCCCATACTATCCCACTGTGTTCTCTGACTACCCCATACTATCCCACTGTGTTCTCTGACTACCCCATACTATCCCACTGTGTTCTCTGACTACCCCATACTATCCCACTGTGTTCTCTGACTACCCCATACTATCCCACTGTGTTCTCTGACTACCCCATACTATCCCACTGTGTTCTCTGACTACCCCATACTATCCCACTGTGTTCTCTGACTACCCCATACTATCCTACTGTGTTCTCTGACTACCCCATACTATTCCACTGTGTTCTCTGACTACCCCATACTATCCCACTGTGTTCTCTGACTACCCCATACTATCCCACTGTGTTCTCTGACTACCCCATACTATCCCACTGTGTTCTCTGACTACCCCATACTATCCCACTGTGTTCTCTGACTACCCCATACTATCCCACTGTGTTCTCTGACTACCCCATACTATCCCACTGTGTTCTCTGACTACCCCATACTATCCCACTGTGTTCTCTGACTACCCCATACTATCCCACTGTGTTCTCTGACTACCCCATACTATCCCACTGTGTTCTCTGACTACCCCATACTATCCCACTGTGTTCTCTGACTACCCCATACTATCCCACTGTGTTCTCTGACTACCCCATACTATCCCACTGTGTTCTCTGACTACCCCATACTATCCCACTGTGGTCTCTGACTACCCCATACTATCCCACTGTGTTCTCTGACTACCCCATACTATCCCACTGTTGCCTCTGACTACCCCATACTATCCCACTGTTTTCTCTGACTACCCCATACTATTGTATTCATGTTAAAGGAGTTCTCCTCTCTTTCCTCTAGTCCTCATCTAACCCCATATAGCTGAGCTCAGATATTGAGTAACCTCTTAGGAACGGCCTGGCATTCAGTGAAAAGCAGGGTGTTTGACTGTGTAGAGGGTGAAAGGGACGAGCAGCACTTTCTGTAGCTACAAGGCAAAGCTAATTGTGTCTTTTCAGACCAGTGAAAGGAATGATGGAGGAGAGGAGAGGAGTGTGCTTAATGAGTCAGTTCAACTCCATCTGTCACCACGTTGAAGATGTGAGAGAGGATTATCAGGGATAATAAGGATGACGTTTATTAGAGAAAGACCCTTATTTAAATAGTCAGAGAGAGATGGAGGGAGTATCAGGAAGCGTCTAGTCTGGTCTGATTGTTTTAAAGGACTGATGATATGTGAGTGCAGTTCATTGTGTCGTTTGGTTGATTCTGCACACGTCCTTGAGCCAGTTAGCATTCTGAAGTGTCACAAACTTAGCAAAGAAAGCGTCATGAAATGTTATATGGATGAAGAAAAAAAAGGATGAGGTGATACCTGAAGGCTGCCAGAGAGATGCAGAGGGGATATGATGAGTAACCTGTCTGAGCCCTGAAGACTTTAGTTGGCTCCTAGAGCTAATACCATGGCTTAAGATAAGTGTCATGCTGTGACCTCACCTTCCATGACTCATCTTCTTTGAATTATAAACTGGGCTGTTCGAGCCCTGAATGCTGAATGGCTGACAGCCGTGGTATATCAGGCCATATACCACAGGTATGACAAAACATGTATTTTTACTGCTCTAATTACATTGGTAACCAGTTTATAATAGCAATAAGGCACCACGGGGGTTTGTGGTATATGGCCAATATACCACGGCTAAGGGCTGTATCCAGGCACTCCTTTGCTTTGCGTCGTGCATAAGAACAGCCCTTAGCCGTGGTATATTGGCCATATACCACACCCCCTCTGTCCTTATTGCTTAATTATAAACTGCGGTCAAACCATCGCTCTATTGGCTACATGAGTAATACTAGACAAACATTATCAATACAAAGAGTTTGTTGTGAAAGCCAATTGTGGCTAATGATTCCCTTTGAAAGACATTCAAACGGTCTGTGGGAATTACTACCAGTTTTTCCTTGAAAGAGTCGCCTGGTAAAGCCGTGAAAACCTCTATTATAATAATGTACATCTCTGCAAGTGTATCAACACGACTAACAAAACATATTCGCTCAGAAAATCCTTCACAGAGGCGTAAAATGGAAGTTAATAACTTCATAATGAAACAGAGGCGCTCTGGGAGAGAGGGGAGTGGGGGGCTCTGGGAGAGAGGGGAGTGGGGGGGCTCTGGGAGAGAGGGGGAGGGGGGGCTCTGGGAGAGAGGGGGAGGGGGGGCTCTGGGAGAGAGGGGGAGGGGGGCTCTGAGAGAGAGGGGGAGGGGGGGCTCTGGGAGAGAGGGGAGTGGGGGGCTCTGGGAGAGAGGGGAGTGGGGGGGCTCTGGGAGCGAGGGGGAGGGGGGCTCTGGGAGAGAGGGGGAGGGGGGGCTCTGGGAGAGAGGGGAGTGGGGGGCTCTGGGAGAGAGGGGAGTGGGGGGGCTCTGGGAGCGAGGGGGAGGGGGGCTCTGGGAGAGAGGGGGAGGGGGGGCTCTGAGAGAGAGGGGGAGGGGGGGAGGGAGGGCTCTGGGAGAGAGGGGGAGGGAGGGCTCTGCGAGAGAGGGGGAGGGAGGGGGCTCTGGGAGAGAGGGGGAGGGGGAGGGGGCTCTGGGTGCTGGGAGAGAGGGGGAGGGGGGCTCTGGGTGAGAGGGGGGGTTCTGGGAGAGAGGGGGAGGGGGGGAGGGGGGGAGGGGGGAGGGAGGAGGGCTCTGGGTGCTGGGAGAGAGGGGGAGGGGGGAGGGGGGGCTCTGGATGAGAGGGGGGTTCTGGGAGAGAGGGGGAGGGGGCTCTGGGTACTGGGAGAGAGGGGGAGGGGGGGCTCTGCGTGCTGGGAGAGAGGGGGAGGGGGGGCTCTGGGTGCTGGGAGAGAGGGGGAGGGGGGGCTCTGGGTGCTGAGAGAGAGGGGGAGGGGGGCTCTGGGTGCTGAGAGAGAGGGGGAGGGGGGCTCTGGGTGCTGGGAGAGAGGGGGAGGGGGGCTCTGGGTGCTGGGAGAGAGGGGGAGGGGGGAGGGGGGCTCTGGGTGCTGGGAGAGAGGGGGAGGGGGGCTCTGGGTGCTGGGAGAGAGGGGGAGGGGGGAGGGGGGCTCTGGGTGCTGGGAGAGAGGGGGAGGGGGGCTCTGGGTGCTGGGAGAGAGGATGGGTGGGATATTTCACATGAAAGAAAGGAACAAACAAATGAACGAGAAATGGAACAAACTGAAAAACAAAAACAGAAACAGCACCCGACATCAAAGACTGGTTAATGAGGCCCAAGCATCTCCTCGCCATGGAAACTACAGGCCCCAGTTACACAAACAAAAAAGCCCTCTGTCCCAAACATAATCACAGATTATCCATTCTGCAATAACGCTCACAAACACACACACACACACACACACACACACACACACACACACACACACACACACACACACACACACCTACACACACACACACACACACACACACACACACACACACACACACACACACACACACACACACACACACACACACAGACACAGGGGAAATATGTTAGTGGTTTGGTAACCTCTGTGTGAAAGCGTAACTCGTTAGGACGGATTAATGTGGAGGGATAAGACATCAGTCCAATAACTCTTCCTATCCTACTCTCCAATCCTCTCCTTTATGGAATACACACATGGACACGCACGCTGCCACACACACACACACACACACACACACACACACACACACACACAAACACACACACACACACACACACACACACACACACACACACACACACACACACACACACACACACACACACACACACACACTTCTATCCAGTACGTTCTTTTGAAGAGCAATTCCTAGAGGAAATATTCTCCAATCTAGCCCGGAATCTCTCCCCTTAATGTATCATTCACTCTAAAAACATTACCTCATTTCTCTAATTTTCTGCCAGTTGTGTTCTGTTTTCTGTTGAGAAGCAGAGTAGCTCCTCAACAAGCTCTCACATACTCACTGTAGAATCCAACGTTTGTCCATAAAAGTCCGATTTCAGATTAGGCCTGGCAGCCTGGTCTATGTCCCTGTTGAGTTTGTTCTGCTGTTTGGAGAGGTGCTAATTTCATCTACACACACACACACACACACACACACAACCACAACAACACACAACTACACAAACACACACAACCACAACAACACACACAACTACACACACACACACACACAACCACAACAACACACACAAACGACCCAGGACACACACACAAACAGACACACACACACACACACAAAACCACAACAACACACACAACTACACACACACACACAACCACACGCATACACAACCACACACAAACAACCACACACACAACCACACGCATACACAACCACACACAAGCAACCACACACACAACCACAAACAGACACAGACACAACCAGACAAACACAACTACAAAATCACAACCACAAGAACAACCACACACAAAAACAACTACACACACACACACACAACCACACACACACAAACACACAACCACACACAACAACACACAAGCAGACACACACACACAAACACACACACACACACACAACCACACAGAAACTAGACACACAACTACACACACACACAATCACACGTATACACAACACACACACACACACACACACACACACACAACCAGACACAAAAACAACTTCACACACAAACCGAGAAACACACACACACCATAGACACAGACACAGACACATCCACACACAATCAGACACACACACAAACACATACACACAACCAGACACAAAAACAACTACACACACACAACCACACACACACAACCAGACACAAAACTACACAAACACACAACCACACACACAAACAAACAACCAGACAAACACACATCCACAAACAAGCACACACACAAAACGAGACACAAACACAACCACCCAAACAACCACAAAAACAACCACACACACACACAACCAGACAAACACAGCTACACACACACACACACACACACACGCACACACACACACACACACACACACACACACACACACACACACAACCAGACACACACAACCAGACACACACACACACACAACCAGAAACAAACACACACACACACCGACACACACACAACCACACACAAACAAACAACCAGACACACACACACACACACACACGCACACGCAAACACGCACACACACAACCAGTCACACACACACACACACACAACCAGACACACGCAATCACACACACAACCACACACACACACACACACACACACACAACCAGACACACACACAACCACACACACACAACCAGACACACACACACACACACACACGCACACGCAAACACGCACACACACAACCAGTCACACACACACACACACAACCAGACACACGCAATCACACACACAACCACACACACACACACACACACACACACACACACACACACACACAACCAGACACACACACAACCACACACACACAACCAGACACACGCAATCACACACACACAACCACACACACAAACAACCACACACACACAACCAGACACACACAACCAGACACACACAACCACACACAACCTCACACACATAGACAACCAGACACACAAAAAAACAACCAGACAAACACAACCACACACACACAATTACACACACAACCTCACACACACACATCCACACGCAACCACACACACACAAACATTCAACCAGACTCACACACACACACACACACACACACACACACACACACACACACACACACACACACACACACACACACACAACCAGACACACGCAATCACACACACACACACACTCACACACACAACCACACACAACCACAGCCTCACAGGAACAAGGTGCTTTACACAATGACTCATCCAATCACTGTATTGTTAGGAATATACTTTTAAAGCTTTTTAACACAGTGTGATGCCACAACCAGACTGATAAATAGAGAAAGAGACTGTGTGTTTGTCTTCGTTCGTACGTCATTGCATACAGTCTGATGTACGTATGAGTAAGACTGACCATGTAGACGTGTTTAACTATAACCAAAACTCCCCACAAGAACGATAAAAAAAACATGGTGTTAGTCCCCACTAGGTAGAAAAAAGAAACGCACACCTATAAAGGCGAGGTGTAGAAGGGAAAGCCGGACACTCTAAGAGCTCAGATGCAAAAATGTAATAACCAACGTTTCGACAGCAAAGCTGTCTTCATCAGGGTATCATCACTAGGTAAAATGCTATGTCTAGTGGGTTTAGGGTTACGGTTAGAATTAGTGTTAGGTTTAGAATTAGAATTAGAATTAGGTTTAGGGTTAAGGTTAGAATTAGTGTTAGGTTTAGAATTAGAATTAGAATTAGGTTTAGGGTTACGGTTAGAATTAGTGTTAGGTTTAGAATTAGAATTAGAATTAGGTTTAGGGTTAAGGTTAGAATTAGTGTTAGGTTTAGAATTAGAATTAGAATTAGGTTTAGGGTTAAGGTTAGAATTAGTGTTAGGTTTACAATTAGAATTAGGTTTAGGGTTATGGTTAGAAGCTAGGGTTAGTTTTACGGATAGGGTTAAGGATTTCTTTTTGGGTATATCACACACTGCAGTCGAGTAGCAATGGGAAAGTAATTCTGCTTTGAAAGTTTATAACCCTGCTTTTGAGAAAATGGCCCTTGAATGTGTTGGGAAACCTACTGGAGAGCTCTTCTTTGTTTACACCCATTCAGAATCGTTCACACCCTCTTAAACCTTAGCTCCACCCATCTCTTTAAGGATTCACATGTGAGACCACACTCTAAACAGAGTGAGTAAGGTAGCACATTGAATAACACTTGTTTGACCTGGTGTGTCAGGTCGCTCCAGTTCACACTGACCGTGTGGAGAAAGTAGTCCTTCACAACTTTTTCCCACTGATATTAGTCGATAGTGCCTGTTAAAGTTGACATTGAGGATTATCTACACATACTGAGCAGCTCATGTTATAGACAAAAACATGCTACGTGGCAGATCAATAAAAAAAAAATATTGGCTAAACCCACTAGGCTCGTAATTTAACCTCTTACGGGCAGGTGGGACGGTAGCGTGAAATTGGTGAATCCGGTGAAATTGCAGAGCGCAAAATTCTAAAATACTAAATTCAAATATTTAACATTCTTGAAAATATATGTGTTATACATCAAAATAAAGCTTAACGTCTTGTTAATCCAGCCGCTGTGTCAGATTTCAAAAAGGCTTTACGGCGAAAGCACACCATGTGATTATCTGAGGACAGCGTCCCGCATACAAACACATGAAAAACATATTTCAACCAAGCAGGTGCGCCACAAAACTCAGAAATAGCGATATAATTAATGCCTTACCCTTGAAGATCTTTCTCTGTTGGCATTCCAAAATGTCCCAGAAACATCACAAATAGTACTTTTGTTCGATAATGTCCTTCTTTATGTCCCAAAAATGTCCATTTATTTGGCGCATTTGATTCGGAAATACATCGGTTTCAACTCGTCCAACATCCCAACACGCACCAAAACAGTAGAGTCCACCTGGAGTGACACTTACAATGAATAGGACTACTTCTTCATTTCTCAAAAGAAAAACATTGAACAATTTCTAAAGACTGTTGACATCTAGTGGAAGCCATAGGAACTGCAACCAGGTTCCTTATAATAAGGGTATCCCGTAGAAACCTATTGGAAAATCCTATGACCTCAAAAAAAATAATCCTGGATGGTTTGTCCTCGGGGTTTCATCTGCCAAGTCAGTTCTGTTATACTCACAGACATTATTTTAAAAAATGTAGAAACTTTAGAGTGTTTTCTATCCAAATCTACCAATTATATGCATAGCTCAGGCTTCTGAGCCTCAGTAACAGGCAGTTTACTTTGGGCACGCTTTTCATCCAGATGTCAAAATACTGCCCCCTACCCATGAAAGGTTAACAATTTGTTATTAAGGCACATGAAAGTTCACATGTTCCAAAAGGCCTTTATGCAACACCAGAAAAAATGCATTTAGAAAAAAAACAATTACGTTCAAATGCCTCTTCATGTAAAGTAGTGACGTGCGACAAATGCCTAGCTTCCTGAAATTAGTCACAATTGTGTATCCCCACAAGGTTATTTATACACATCTGAATGTGTGTGTGTGTGTGTGTGTGTGTGTGAGTGTGTGTGTGTGTGTGTGTGTGTGTGTGTGTGTGTGTGTGTGTGTGTGTGTGTGAGTGTGTGTGTGTGTGTGTGTGTGTGTGTGTGTGTGTGTGTGTGTGTGTGTGTGTGTGTATGAGTTACTGTACTTGAGTGAGTTTGTGTGTTCAAGGCTTGTGTCTTTGATCAACTGTGAGTTAAAAATAAAATCATTCTCCAGTTCTTTGTGAAACACTCATATTGACCAAGTGATCACGAGTGATCATAGGGTTAAAAGAGCAGCAATAGGTGAGTCAGTCACTACTACGCTAAGCGAGCAGGGGACACAGCGTTCAGAAAAGCTAGCGGGCCGGACCTAGTAGCTGGTTCTTCGGCAACATCGTAACAGAATTGCCTGTTGAGACCACATAGGGCGATTACGTCGGCAGTCCAGTCGTGATGGATCGGCGGGGCTCCATGTCGACAATAAAGGGTCCAGGCCAATTGGCAAAGGAGGTATTGTAGCCCTCGAAGTAGCTGGTATATGGGCCTAGCTTGAGGCTAGCTCAAGGCTAGCTGGTGCTTGCTTTGGGACAGAGGCTTTAGCTAACAGTAACCACTCGTTTGCAGTTAGCTAGCTGCAATGATCCGGAGTAATGATCTGGTGTAATGATCCATAGTGGCAGGAATCGGGTGATATGGTAGAGATATGCAGTCCAATATGCTCTGGGTTGATATTGTGCTGTGCAGACTGGCAGGTGTTGTCCGAACTAAGGCTGGCTGATGACAGGGAAAAAAGACAAGGATCACTAGCCGTGGCTCATAAAAGACTAGTAGCTAGTTAGCTGGCTAGCCCCTGATGGAGGTTCCAGTTATAAGGAATAAAAATAGCAGATCCGTACCACATTGGGTGAGGCGGGTTGCAGGAAAGTATATAGTCGTGGCCAAAAGTTTTGTGAATGACACAAATATTAATTGTTGCTGCCTCAGTTTGTATGATGGCAATTTGTATATACTCCAGAATGTTATAAAGAGTGTTCAGATGAATTGCAAATAATTGCAAAGTCCCTCTTTGCCATGCAAATTAACTGAATCCCCCAAAAACATTTCCACTGCATTTCAGCCCTGCCAGAAACGGACCAGCTGACAACATGTCAGTGATTCTCTCATTAACACAGGTGTGAGTGTTGACGAGGACAAGGTTGGAGATCACTCTGTCATGCTGATTGAGTTCAAATAACAGACTGGAAGCTTCAAAAGGAGGGTGGTGCTTGGAATCGTTGTTCTTCCTCTGTCAGCTATGGTTACCTGCAAGGAAACGTACGCCGTCATCATTGCTTTGCACAAAAAGGGCTTCACAGGGAAGGATATTGCTGCCAGTAAGATTGCACCAAAATCAACCGTTTATCGGATCATCAACAATTTCAAGGAGAGCGGTTCAATTGTTGTGAAGAAGGCTTCAGGGCGCCCAATAAAGTCCAGCAAGAGCCAGGACCGTCTGCTAAAGTTGATTCAGCTGCGGGATCAGGGCACCATCAGTACAGACCTTGCTCAGGAATGGCAGTAGGCAGGTGTGAGTGCATCTGTACGCACAGTGAGCCGAAGACTTTTGAAGGATGGCCTGGTGTCAAGAAGGGCAGCAAAGAAGCCACTTCTCTCCAGGAAAAACATCAGGGACAGACTGATATTCTGCAAAAGGTACAGGGATTGGACTGATGAGGACTGGGGTATAGTAATTTTCTCTGAAAGCTTGTCCTGAGACGACAAGGTGAGCGCTACCATCAGTCCTGTGTCATGCCAACAGTAAAGAATCCTGAGACCATTCATGTGTGGGGTTGCTTCTCAGCCAAGGGAGTGGGCTCACTCACAATTTTGCCTAAGAATACATCCATGAATAATGAATGTTAACATCACATCCTCCGTGGGCAACTTCTCCCAACAATCCAGGAACAGTTTGGTGACGTACAATGCCTTTTCCAGCATGATGGAGCACCTTGCCATAAGGAAAAAGTGGTAACTAAGTGGGTCAAGAAGGGTCAACACTGCAAATATGGACTCTTTGCATCAACATCATGTAATTGTCAATAAAAGCCTTTGACACTTATGAAATGCTTGTAATTATATTTCTGTATTCCATAGTAACATCTGACAAAAATATCTAAAGACACTGAAGCAGCAAGCCTTTGGCCATGACTGTATTTAGTTCGTAGATAGAAAGTGAGATTAAAGATATAAAATATAAAGATATATACAAAAAAAGGCCATCTATTTACACGGGATAAGACAAAGACAGTTACACACGTCCTACTGCAGCGCCATCTTGGAAAAAAAGTAATGTGTTGTAGGAGGACGGGTGACACGGGGAGACAATGGAGAGAAGGGAGAAGGCAGTCATCCCTTTGGCAGACCAGCGTCTGGTTCTATTCCCTCCCTTTGTTTCTCCCCCCTCCTCACCTGTCTCTCCCACCATGGAGGTAATGTGGTGCGAAGTATGTACTTAAAGCCTTCCTCAGGTACACCCATAAAAGGAATAAGTGACTCTGTGCACCTGTGTGTGAAGAAGACATATTGTGTGTGTTGATGTGCTTGTTTGAATCTATGTGTACAGCACAGGAGGACGGGGATACCTTCATTTGGGAGGACAGGCTCATAGTAATGGCTGGAATGGAATAAATGGAATGGTATCAAATACATCAAACACTTGGTTTCTGTAAGAACCGACGCTGGAGATGAGAAGCAGGTACGGAGAGTGAACATTTAATATACACAGCCATGGAACAGGACAGGAACAGCTTCAGAACCGGGTAACAAAACGACAAACGACAATTAATGCTGAAGCGGGGAAGAGAGCTGGGGAACATATAGATATAGGGGAGGAAATAACACAGGTGATTGAGTCCAGGTGAGTGCGTAATGATGGTGGCGGGAGTGCGTAGTGCTGGGCAGCCTGGCGACCTTGAGTGCCAGGGAGGGAGAGAGGGAGCAGGTGTGACAGTACCCCCCCTCTAGGGGTGCCACCCGGCGTCCCACCTGGCCGAGCCTGACGGACCGGTCAAGGCATGGGTGCTGTACAGCTTGCTGGAGCGTAGAAGCCCAACGAACTGGCAGAAGAGTGGGAGCCTGACGATCCGGTTGAGGAGTGGGAGCCTGGCGAACCGGCTGAGGTGTGGGAGCCTGACGATCCGTTTGAGGCATGAAGCCTGATGATCCCGCTGGGGATACTCATTTCCAGACTCACTCACAAATACAAACACACACACACACACACACACACACACTCACAGCCATACCAGACGTGTGTGGCTATGAATGCTCATCTCCAGGCTGCCAGGAGAGGACAGGAGAGGACATGACTGGTCAGGAGAGGACAGGGTAGGACAGGATAGGACAGTAGAGGACAGGTGAGGACAGGAGAGGACAGGACAGGAGGACAGGAGAGGACAGGACAGGAGGATAGGAGAGAATAGGAGAGGACAGGACAAGAGGACAGAACAGGACAGAACAAGAGCAGTGACCCAATTCCAATCTGAACTCCCACTTCCTATCACTAGCCACTTGATGACTCCCTATCAGCGATCTGAAATGGAATGGACAGGCCTACTAGCCAACTGGCTTAATAGGGCTAGGCGTCCCACCTACGGGATAATTTCCGGTGAAACTGGAAGCCGCACAATTCAAATAAATAATCATAAAAATTATGGATATTAAACATGTAGGTACATACAAGTGTCTTATATCGGTTGAATGCTTAAATTATTTTTAATCTAACTGCACTGTCCGATTTACAGTAGCCATTACAGCAAAAGCATGCTATGCGATTGTTTGAGGATGGCGCCCCGCATCAAAATATTTTTCCACCTGCACAGGTTTCATAAATTCACAAATAGTGATTAAATATTCACTTACTTTTTGAAAATCTTCCTCTGATTTGTCATCCAAAGGGTCCCAGCTATAACATGTAGTGTCGTTCTGTTAGATAAAATCCTTCTTTATATCCAAAAAAGTTGGTTTAGATGAAGCCATCGATTTGAGTAATCCACTCGTTCAACTACAGAGAAAGGAATCCAAAATCTACCGCTGAACTTTGTTAAAACAAGTCAAAATATGTTTCTATTGACTCCTCAGATACCCTAAAATATAATCAAACTATAATATTTCATACGGAAAGAAGTATGTTGAATAGGAAACCGATATTAGCAGGTGTGTCTTGTCTTCATCGCACGTCCAAACACGAATTTCCAAGAGTGTGTCCCAACTCATACTACAACTCATATTTCTTACTTGTTTTGGAAGAAACAAGCCTGGAACCATTGTAAGAGCATGGGCTATCAACAAACAAATAATCTGGTTGGTTTTTAGTTGGGTTTTCTCATACCATATCTATTGTGTTATAATCTCCTACATTATGTTAACCTGTTTGGGATAGGGGGCAGTATTTTCACGGCCGGATAAATGAACGTACCGGATTTAATCTGGTTATTACTCCTGCCCAGAAACTAGAATATGCATATAATTAGTAGATTTGGATGTAAAACACCCTAATGTTTCTAAAACTGTTTGAATGGTGTCTGTGAGTATAACAGAATTCATATGGCAGGCCAAAACCTGAGAAGATTCTATATGGGAAGTGCCCTGTCTGACCATTTCTTGGCCTTCTGTAGCCTCTTTATCAAAAATACAGGATCTCTGCTGTAACGTGACATTTTCTAAGGCTTTCATTGGCTCTCAGAAGGCGCCAGAACGTTGAATGATAACTCTGCAGTCTCTGGGCGAAAAACAGTAGGGGTTTTGGAGAGTGGTACTTCTGAGAACAATGACACTGGTGTGCGCGTGCATGTGATGACTCCATTTTCTTCTTTCAGTGTTTTAACGGATACAACGTCTCCCGGTTGGAATATTATCGCTATTTTACGAGAAAAATCGCATAAAAATGTATTTTAAACAGCGTTTGACATGCTTCGAAGTACGGTAAGGGAATATTTCGATTTTGTTTGTCACGAAACGCGCCGGCGAGTCACCCTTCGGATAGTGACTTGAACCCACGAACAAAACGGATCTATTTGGATATAACTATGGATTATTTGGAACCAAAACAACATTGGGTGTTGAAGTAGAAGTCCTGGGAGTGCATTCTGACGAAGAACAGCAAAAGTAATCCAATTTTTCTAATAGTAAATCTGAGTTTGGTGAGTGCCAAACTTGGTGGGTGTCAAAATAGCTAGCCGTGATGGCCGGGCTGTCTTCTCAGAATATTGCAAAATGTGCTTTCACCGAAAAGCTATTTTAAAATCGGACACCGCGATTGCATAAAGGAGTTCTGTATCTATAATTCTTAAAATAATTGTTATGTTTTTTGTCAACGTTTAGCTTGAGTAATTTAGTAAATTCACCGGAAGTTTTCAGTGGGTATGCTAGTTCTGAACAAAACATGCTAATGTAAAAGCTGGTTTTTGATATAAATATGAACTTGATTGAACAAAACATGCATGTATTGTATAACATGTCCTAAGAGTGTCATCTGATGATCATCAAAGGTTTGTGCTGCATTTAGCTGTGGTTTTGGTTTTTGTGACATATATGCAAGCTTGAAAAATGGGTGTGTGATTATTTCTGGCTGGGTACTCTCCTGACATATTCTAAGGTTTTGTTTTCGTTGTAAAGCCTTTTTGAAATAGGACAATGTGGTTAGATAAAGGAGAGTATTTTCTTTAAAATGGTGTAAAATAGTCATATGTTTGAAAAATTGAAGTTTTTGCATTTTTGAGGTATTTGTAATTCGCGCCACTCTATACCATTGGATATTGGTGAGCCGTTCTGCTAGCAGAACGTCTGTCCCTAACAAGTTTAACATTTCTACAAACTGCAAAGTGTTTTCTTTCCAATGGTACCAACTATATGCATATCCTGGCTTCAGGGCCTGAGCAACAGGCAGTTTACTTTGGGCACGTCAGTCACGCGGAAATTGAGAAAAAAGGACCCTAGTCTGAAGAAGTTCCTCCACCGCCTTGCCTACTGTCATACTGACTGTAGTACTACTTCACCACTGACCTCAGTCCCTGGTAATACTGACTGTAGTACTACTTCACCACTGACCTCAGTCCCTGGTAATACTGACTGTAGTACTACTTCACCTCTGACCTCAGTCCCTGGTAATACTGACTGTAGTACTACTTCACCTCTGACCTCAGTCCCTGGTAATACTGTCTGTAGTATTACTTCACCACTGACCTCAGTCCCTGGTAACCCTGGTTACAGTGAGGGAAAAAAATATTTGATCCCCTGCTGATTTTGTACGTTTGCCCACTGACAAAGAAATTATCAGTCTATAATTTTAATGGTAGGTTTATTTGAACAGTGAGGGACAGAATAACAACAAAAAAATCCAGAAAAATGCATGTCAAAAATGTTATAAATTGATTTGCATTTTAATAAGGGAAATAAATATTTGACCCCTCTGCAAAACATGACTAAGTACTTGGTGGCAAAACGCTGGTTGGCAATCACAGTGGTCAGTAATTTCTTGTAGTTGGCCACCAGGTTTGCACACATCTCAGGAGGGATTTTGTCCCACTCCTCTTTGCAGATCTTCTCCAAGTCATTAAGGTTTCGAGGCTGACGTTTGGCAACTCGAACCTTCAGCTCCCTCCACAGATTCTCTATGGGATTAAGGTCTGGAGACTGGCAAGGCCACTCCAGGACCTTAATGTGCTTCTTCTTGAGCCACTCCTTTGTTGCCTTGGCCATGTGTTTTGGGTCATTGTCATGCTGGAATACCCATCCACGACCCATGTTCAATGCCCTGGCTGAGGGAAGGAAGTTCTCACCCAAGATTTGATCGTCCCTTTGATGAGGTGAAGTTGTCCTGTCCCCTTAGCAGAAAAACGCACCCCAAGCATAATGTTTCCACCTCCATGTTTGACGGTGGGGATGGTGTTCTTGGGGTCATAGGCAGCATTCCTCCTCCTCCAAACACAGTGAGTTGAGTTGATGCCAAAGAGCTCCATTTTGGTCTCATCTGACCACAACACTTTCACCCAGCTGTCCTCTGAATCATTCAGATGTTCATTGGCAAACTTCAGACGGACATGTAAATGTGCTTTCTTGAGCAAGGGGAACTTGCGGGCGCTGCAGGATTTCAGTCCTTCACGGCGTAGTGTGTCACCAATTGTTTTCTTGGTGACTATGGTCCCAGCTGCCTTGAGATCATTGACAAGATCTTCCCGTGTAGTTCTGGGCTGATTCCTCACTGTTCTCATGATCATTGCCACTCCACGAGGTGAGATCTTGCATGGAGCCCCAGGCCGAGGGAGATTGACAGTTCTTTTGTGTTTCTTCCATTTGCGAATGATCGCACCAACTGTTGTCACCTTCTTACCAAGCTGCTTGGCGATGGTCTTGTAGCCCATTCCAGCCTTGTGTAGGTCTACAATCTTGTCCCTGACATCCTTGGAGAGCTCTTTGGTCTTGGCCATGGTGGAGAGTTTGGAATCTGATTGATTGATTGCTTCTGCGGACAGGTGTCTTTTATAAGGTAACAAGCTGAGATTAGGAGCACTCCCTTTAAGAGTGTGCTCCTAATCTCAGCTCGTTACCTATATAAAAGACACCTGGGAGCCAGAAATCTTTCTGATTGAGAGGGGGTCAAATACTTATTTCCCTCATTAAAATGCAAATCAATTTATAACATTTTTGACAAGCGTTTTTCTGGATTTTTGTTGTTGTTATTCTGTCTTTCACTGTTCAAATAAACCTACCATTAAAATTATAGACTGATTATTTATTTGTCAATGGGCAAACGTACAAAATCAGTAGGGGATCAAATACTTATTTCCCTCATTAAAATGCAAATCAATTTATAACATTTTTGACATGCGTTTTTCTGGTTTTTTTTGTTGTTTTTCTGTCTCTCACTGCTCAAATAAATGTACCATTAAAATTATAGACTGATCATTTCTTTGTCAGTGGGCAAACATACAAAATCAGCAGGGGATCAAATACTTTTTTCCCTCACTGTACATCTCTTACACAACCATTCCACCTATTCTCAACCAAGACACAAAGACCTTTACTCTACCCCACCTTACTACTTCTTTAGCTCCCCCACTCCTTTTCCAGTAACCTCCTCATCTCATCTCCTTCCATCCCTGTCTTCCTGAGCCTAGATACATTCATCCTTCCATCCCCGCCTTCCTCAGCCTTGATACATTGATCCTTCCATCCACCTGTCTTCCTCAGCCTAGATACTGAATGTTCATCCCAGGCACAAAGAAAAATTAAAAATCGCCATCCGTCACCAATGAAAAATACATTAAGCACATTAAGATGCAGCCTCCTCTGTCTTTCTGCTCCTCTCACACCCCCCCCCCCACCTCCCGCAGACTCCTCACAGCAGGTGAGAGGTATATTTTCTACTGACAAATCTCTTATTTCTGCCGATGTTCCAGTCTTCCTATCGATCCCTCACTAAGACTCTCCAGACACATTAGGAGGAGAGTTTATGCTGGAAATAGCAATACCTATTCTCCTCCGTCTGTCTTTGTCTCTCTGGCTCTCTTTCTCTCTCTGTCTCTCTCCCTCTCTCTCTCTGGCTGTATATTTTCCTTCCTCCACTCTGGAATTGTTCTGCCTTTTTCTCTCACATTCCTCAATCCCTCTCTTTGTTGTCCTTCTTCTCTCTCTCTCATAAATAACACACCCACACTAACACATTCCACTCACATATTTCAATTTCCACCATATTGTGTTTGATCATAAAACGTCACATTCTGAGTGACTGGTAATGGAGCGTGGGGTAAAGAACCCCAAAGGCTGATTTGTGGTTGTCAGTTTAGAAATTTCCATATGACCCATCACATTTTGGTATTTTTCCCTCGTGCTCTGGGCCTGGTCTGCTCTTCAGATGCCTTTTCTACCGGTACTGCCGTTCTCTGCGTTTCCTTCCTTTCCAATTGAATCTCCCGATAAGAGGACTATCTCCTGTGAATCGCTTGCCCATTGTTATTGAGGATGGGATAGAATTACCCAGAAGACAACAGCCAGCCTGGAGAATCTCAGATGGTTGGAACGTGTGTTCCTACTACGGCTATATATCAGTTTTTACTGCGTCAACAGTGTGCTGATTATATGAAAATTATACTTTCTGAAGGATCCCATTCCTGGAAGAGAAATAAAAGGTGTCAGCTGACATAAAGAATTACTTATTTTATTGAGCTTGGTGACTGTGTGTAAACCTAGCCAATCACATGACTCCAACACCGTAAGCCTGGTGTACTGTGTGTTGGAGAGTTCAATAAAATGGAACTGATCATTCTAAGGTGGTGACTAGTGTTTGGGGCCTTTGTGAATGCCAGCAGCTAACCAGTGGCTGTAGAAAAATAATCCAGTTCCTTTATCTCTCTATCTGTGAGTAAAGATAGTTTTATTCCACCCTGTGGACATGGACAACTCCCAGAGACACAATGGAGGTGGTCAATCTAGTAAATCTACGTCTACGTCCCTGCTCTTATCACTGATCCCTGTGTGTGTTTCATTATTGACCACTCATAGAGATATGATGAAGTATGATGTATAAGATTATCTGATTCCACGAGAGGTTTATGTGTGTGTGTGTGTGTGTCTCCCTACTGATCCCTGATCCTCTCCTCCACCCTCTAAAACTCTCTTCTTCTCTCTTCCTCTCCCCTGCACACCCCACCGCCTCTCCTCTCACTCCTCTCAACACCAGCCTTTCTGTACCTGGCCCACCCATACCTCTGCTTGTCACTACAATTTCTACATGCGTGGTGGAGAAAGGATAGATAGAGTGGAGGGAAAGAGAGAAGAGAGTGGAGGGAAAGAGAGAAGAGAGAGAGCAGAGGGAAAGAGAGAAGAGAGAGAGCAGAGGAAAAGAGAGAAGAGAGAGAGAAGAGAGAGAGAGAAGGAAAGCCTCTCTTAATTCAATTCCATTCCAATGGGCTTTCTTGGCGAGAGAAGAGAGAGAGCAGAGGTTGGGAAACATGATTATATTGCCAAAGCAAGTGAAATAGATACCAAAACAATATAATAAACAACAGTAAAATAATAAAAAACGTACAGTTAAACATTACACTCACAAGTTTCAAAGGAATAGACGCATTTCAAAGGTCACATTATGGCTATGTACAGTGTTATAATGATGTGCAAATAGTTTAATTACAAAAGGGAAAATAAATAAACATAAATATGGGTTGTATTTACAATGGGTTTTTTTCTTCACTGGTTGCCCCTTTAACCTCTCTAGGCCAGTGGGACGTCCTACCCTAGTCCCACCCTAGTCAACAGCCAGTGGAATCGCGTGGCGCGAAATACAAATACCTAAAAAATGCTATAACTTCCATTTCTCAAACATATGACTATTTTACACCATTTTAAAGACAAGACTCTCGTTAATCTAACCACGTTGTCCGATTTCAAAAAAGGCTTTACAGCGAAAGCAAAACATTAGATTATGTCAGGAGAGCACCCTGCCAAAAATAATCGCACAGCCATTTTCAAAGCAAGCATATATGTCACAAAAACCCAAACCACAGCTAAATGCAGCACTAACCTTTGATGATCTTCATCAGATGACACTCCTAGGACATTATGTTATACAATACATACATGTTTTGTTCAATGAAGTTCATATTTATATCAAAAACCAGCTTTTTACATTAGCATGTGATGTTCAGAACTAGCATACCCACCGAAAACTTCCGGTGAATTTACTAAATTACTCATGATAAACGTTGACAAAATACATAACAATTATTTTAAGAATTATAGATACAGAACTCCTTTATGCAAACGCTATGTCAGATTTTAAAATAGCTTTTCGGCGAAAGCACATTTTGCAACATTCTGAGTACATAGCTCGGCCATCACAGGCTAGCTAATTTGACATCCACCAAGTTTGGGGCAACCTAAACTCAGAATTAGTATTAGAAAAATTGGATTACCTTTGCTGTTCTTCATCAGAATGCACTCCCAGGACTTCAACTTCAACAACAAATGTTGTTTTGGTTCCAAATAATCCATAGTTATATCCAAATACCTCCGTTTTGTTCGTGCGTTCAGGTCACTATCCGAAGGGTAACGCGCGAGCACAATTCGTGACAAAAAAATTCAAAATATTCCATTACCGTACTTAGAAGCATGTAAAACGCTGTTTAAAATCAATTTTTATACTATTTTTCTCGTAAAATAGCGATAATATTCCAACCGAACAACGTTGTATTCATTCAAAGACTGAAAGAAAAAAATGGAGAAGTCTCGTGACCGCGCATCTCAGTCTCACTGTCCCCAGAGACAGGAGACACATCATTCCGCTTTCTGAACGCTTTAGAGAGCCAATGGAAGCCTTAGAAAGTGTCACGTAACAGCACAGATGCTGTATTTTTGAAAGAGATGCAACAGAAGGACATCAAATTGTCAGACAGGGCACTTCCTGCATGGAATCTTCTCAGGTTTTGGCCTGCCATATGAGTTCTGTTATACTCACAGACACCATTCAAACAGTTTTAGAAACTTTAGAGTGTTTTCTATCCAAATCTACTAATTATATGCATATTCTCATTTCTGGGCAAGAGTAGTAACCAGTTTAAATCGGGTACGTTTTTTATCCGGCCGTGAAAATACTGCCCCCTAGCCCCAACAGGTTAATCTGGCAACAGCTCACAAATCTTGCTGCTGCGATGGAAAACTGTGGTATTTAACAAAATAAGACTTGTTTTGGAATTCTTTGTAGGACTGTGTAATCTGAGGGAAATATCTATCTCTAATATGGTCATACTTTTGGCAGGGGGTAAGGAAGTGCAGCTCAGCTCAAAGCATGTTTTCTCTTGAGAGACAGGTCTGCCTATGGAGGCCTCTCTCAATAGCAAGGTTATGCTCACTGAGTCTGTACATAGTCAAAGCGTTCTGGTATTCTGCCACTGTGTACTCTCTCTTTAGGTCCAAATAGCATTCTAGTTTTCTCTGTTTTTTGGTAAATTCTTTCCATTGTGTCAATTAATTAACTTTTGGTTTTCTCATGATTTGGTTGGGTCTAATTTTGCTGCTGTTGCTGTCCTTGGGCTCTGTGGGGTCTGTTTGTGTTTGTGAACAGAGACCCAGGACCAGTTTGCTTAGGGGACTCTTCTCCAGATTCATCTCTCTGTAGGTGATGGCTTTGTTATAAAAGTTTTGGGAATCACTTCCTTTTTGGTGGTCGTAGAATTTTCTGGCTCTTTTCTGGATTATGATAATTAGTGGGTTTCAGCATAATTCTTCTCTGCATGCATTATTTGGTGTTTTACGTTGTACACAGAGGATATTTTGCATAATTCCTCATGCAGAGTCTCAATTTGGTGTTTGTCCCATTTTGTGAAATCTTGTTTGAGAGCGGACCCCAGACCTCACAACCATGAAGAGCAATGGGTTCAATAACTGATTCAAGTATTTTTAGCCAGATACTAATTGGGATGTAGAATTTCATGTTACCTTTGATGACGTAGAAGGCCCTTCTTGCCTTGTCTCTCAGATCGTTCACAGCTTTGTGGAAGTTACCTGTGGCACTGATGTTTAGGCCAAGGTATGTATAGTTTTTTGTGTGCTCTAGGGCAACGGTCTCTAGATGGAATTTGTATTCGTGGTCCTGGGAACTGGACCTTTTTTGGAACCCCATTATTTTTTATCTTACTGAGATTTACTTTCAGGGCCCAGGTCTGACAGAATCTGCGCAGAAGATCTAGGTGCTGCTGTAGGCCATCTTTGGTTGTGGACAGCAGCACCAGGACATCAGCAAACAGTAGACATTTGACATTTCAGATTCTAGTAGGGTGAGGCTGGATGCTGCAGACTGTTCTAGTGCCCTGGAAAATTCATTGATTTATATGTTGAAGAGGGTTGGGCTCAAGCTGCATTCTTGTCTCACACCACAGCCTTGTGGAAAGAAGGCTGTGGAAAGAGTTTTTTGTCAATTTTTTGTCCATTTTAACTGCACACTTTTTGTTTGTGTACACAGATTTTATAACGTTGTATGTTTTTCCCCAAACACCGCTTTCCATAAATTTTTATTAGCAGACCCTCATGCCAAATTGAGTCGAAAGCTTTTTTGAAATCAACAAAGCATGATAAGACTTTGACTTTGTTTTGTTTTTTATCAATTAGGGTGTGCAGGGTGAATACGTGGTCTGTCGCATGGTAATTTGGTAAAAAGCCAATTCGACATCTACTCAGTGCATTGTTTTTACTGAGGAAATGTAGAAGTCTTCTGTTAATGATAATACAGAGGATTTTCCAAAGGTTGCTGTTTACACGTATCCCACAATAGTTATTGGGGTCAAATAAGTCTCCACTTTTGTGGATTGGTGTGATTGGGGTGTCCTTGCTTCCAAATATTGGGGAAGATGACAGAGCGCTCTCTCTCTCTCTCTCTCCCTCCCTCCCTCCCTCCCTCCCTCCCTCCCTCCCTCCCTCCCTCCTGTCACAGTGTGGAATGTAGACGCTTCTCTCTACAGATGTGGTGGAGGGAGTGAGCATTGTGTTATGGATTACAGGGAGAGAGACATAGATGGGGAGGGGGATACTTCAATTAATTAAATTGGCTTTCGGAAGAGTAAAAATCCTGGGCATCCAGTGTGCACTCTCGTTCCAGATGACAACGCTGACACCCACCCCTCTCTCCCCCACTTTTCTTCCCCAATCCTTGTTTAAAGTAAACCCCTCTACCCCTCTCTCCTTTCTCCTCCTCTCTCAACTCCAGTTCTCATTCCAGATAAGCCCCGCACTCCCCTCCCCACTCTCCCCCACTACTGATTTCCCTCTGTCCTCTGTCCTCTCCTCCCCTCCATCCCCCTTTTCTCCTCTATTAAACTGTGTTTGTATCTGTTCTCTCTGTATGGTTTGTTTCCTCTTTTCCTCTTTCTCTAATCGGCTTTTACGGGTTGGGATTCAGTGTACCTCAGTTTCCCTCTGAGGACCGTTGCTGGATTAGCCCTGTTGGAATGGCTGGTCTGAGCCCTCTCCTGGCCCCAGCCTTGTTCCAGAGCACTGTGTGTGTGCGTGTGTGTGTGTGCGTGTGCGTGTGCGTGTGCGTGTGTGTGTGTGTGTGTGTGTGTGTGTGTGTGTGTGTGTGTGTGTGTGTGTGTGTGTGTGTGTGTGTGTGTGTGTGTGTGTGTGTGTGTGTGTGTGTGTTTGTGTGTGTGTGTGTGAGAGAGTGTGTGTGTGTGCTTGTGTGCGCGTTTGTGTTTGTATGTGCGTGTAAGTGTGCGTGTGTCAGTTTCTGTTTCCCTCCTGATCATCTGTAATCACTTTGAGGGTATCCAGTTCTACCCTCATCAGAGAGGTTCTAAAGACTCAGAGAAGGCCTGTGTGTGAGTGTGTGTGTTGGAAGTAATGCTGGACTGGTATGTGTGTGTGTGTACTTTGGCGTTTGGTATTAGTAATATTAATTTAGTGATAAACTTGAAAATTATCTGAACAGAGGTCACTCACTGACTTATTGACTGTCTCAATCACTCACTCCATTCTCTCTTTCTCTCTCTCTGCCTCTCTTTCTGTCTCTGTCTCTGTCTCTGTCTCTCTCTCTCTCTGTCTTTCTCTCTGTCTCTCTCTCTGTCTCTCTCTCTCTCTCTGTCTCTCTCTCTGTCTCTCTCTCTCTCTGTCTCTCTCTCTCTGTCTCTCTCTCTCTCTGTGTCTCTCTCTCTCTCTCTCTCTCTCTCTCTCTCTCTCTCTCTCTCTCTCTCTCACACACACACAATTAACTAATTCCACTCATGTAACGGCCAGTTAACCAATCATTTCCTTTCCTCAGTCAGCCAATGAAAGACCTGGTTGAGTCTCAACAGACGTGACAATAGCAGCAAAAAGGTCAAGAGGTGAGTGAAAGCAACCCTCAGAGACATTCAATGAGACATTTCCTGAGATATGCATTTCACTACTTTACTCTCTTCTTTGTAACTGTCGTTGTTCCTTCTGGATGTCTGTTCAACTGTATTTTTTTAATGAAATGGTAGAAAACACATTTGTGGCCATAATATTACAGAATAATGAGCCACCCCAACATGTTGTTGTGTACTGTGGTATAGTAGTATTAACTGCCCTAAAAATTGTCAAAGACCCCAGCCACCCCAGTCATAGACTGTTCTCTCTACTACCACATGGCAAGCGGTACCGGAGTGCCAAGTCTAGGACAAAAAGGCTTCTCAACAGTTTTTACCCCCAAGCCATAAGACTCCTGAACAGGTAATCAAATGGCTACCTGGACTATTTGCATTCTGTGCACCCCCCCCCCAAACCCCTCTCTTTACGCTACTGCTACTCTCTGTTTATCATGTATGCATAGTCACTTTAACTATACATTCATGTACATACTACCTCAATTGGGCCGACCAACCAGTGCTCCCACACATTGGCTAACCGGGCTATCTGCATTGTGTCCCTCCACCCACCACCCGCCAACCCCTCTTCTACGCTACTGCTACTCTCTGTTCATCATATATGCATAGTCACTTTAACCATATCTACATGTACATACTACCTCAATCAGCCTAACTAACCGGTGTCTGTATGTAGCCTCGCTACTTTTATAGCCTCGATACTGTATATAGCCTGTTTTTTTACTGTTGTTTTATTTCTTTACCTACCTATTGTTCACATAATACCTTTACTGCACTATTGGTTAGAGCCTGTAAGTAAGCAGTTCACTGTAAGGTCTACACCTGTTGTATTCGGCGCACGTGGCAAATAAACTTTGATTTGATTTGATAATGTGGTGTTGTGTTGTGTACTGGGGTATTGTAGTAATAACTGATACTGTGGTCTTGTGTACTGGGGTATTGTAGTAATAACTGATACTGTGGTGTTGTGTACTGGGGTATTGTAGTAATAACTGATACTGTGGTCTTGTGTACTGGGGTATTGTAGTATTAACTGATAATGTGGTGTTGTGTACTGGGGTATTGTAGTAATAACTGATACTGTGGTGTTGTGTACTGGGGTATTGTAGTAATAACTGATACTGTGGTGTTGTGTACTGGGGCATTGTGTTATCCTTGCCAAGCTCCACTGCAACAGAAGGACTGGCTGGCATTCATTTGGGGGATGTTTTTTTACTTCCAGGGTCTCCATCTTTCTTTTGTTCTTCTTTTTGCTAATCTCCATCTGTCCATCTCGTGTCTATTTAACTGGTTCTCTGTAAAGGTCTCCCTGTCAGACTGTGCTGGTCCCCGTCACCACAAACAAAGACGAAGGTGTGTTTCACTCTATCTCTCTCTCTCTCTCTCTTTCGTTCTTCTCCTCTCTTACACAACACAACAGCAAGAAGTTTCAATTAATTCCAATCTTACCATGCTTTATTGAGGTGAATAAAGTGATAATGTAGAATTGGACATTTAAAGTAGGACTGTAGTACCCAACAGAAGTAGTGTTAGAATGCAGAAATGTCATCCATTTTGTTGTTATGGGTTTATATTCCAGCCGGCGACCAGGCCCGTTCTCTAGACTGGAAATGCCGACATTATGCAAATCCCTTCCCTTCCACACAAACAAGCTTGAATCAATCAATGTCAATCTCCTTTCTTCCAGCCAATCAATGTCATTCCCTCGTCAGTGAGCCCAGGACTAATCGAAACACATTGTTCTTTCAGCTCTGAATGCCAACTCACTAAGGCTGTGGTCTGTAACACTTTCTCAACCCATCTCTAACCTTCAGAAGTCATCTACACAGAGCAGAGAGAAGATCAGAGTGGACAGGATATGAAGTTATGAAGATGAGAGAAGACAGCAGGAGATGACAGGAGAGAAGACAGCAGGAGAGGACAGGAGAGGACAGAAGAGAAGACAGCAGGAGAGGACAGAAGAGAAGACAGCAGGAGAGGACAGGAGAGAAGACAGCAGGAGAGGACAGGAGAGAAGACTGCAGGAGAGGACAGAAGAGAAGGCAGCAGGGGAGGACAGAAGAGAAGACATCAGTAACGAAGACAGCAGGAGAGGACAGGGCTGTGACTGTCCTTTTACTATGACGAATGTTTGGATGGTCCTCACTTTTACTACAGAATGTCAAAGTTTTAAATGAATGACAAAAACTGTTTATCTTTCTGTTGGTCTGTTTTGTCTGTCTGCCTGTCTGTCCGTCCGTCTGTCTGTATTACTGTCTGATGCCACTAAGTCTCGATGAAAGCTTTGTTAATTGGCTCTGAATGTGGCTTTTATAATTAATGAAACCTCAAGCGCTATCAGTCTAGCCATCGTGTCCAACAACGCATCACCTCCACACTCACCGTGGATGCAAAGACAGAGGAGGAGAGAGGGAGGGGGAGAAGGAGGCAGGGGAGAAATTGGGGAGCTAGGGAGACAGAGAGAGGGAAGTCAACTAAGACAGGGAGGTAGACATAACATGAGATACAGAATGAAAGACAGAAAAAGAGGGACAAAGAGTGACGCAGACATTGAGAGAGAGATAAAAGGAGAAAGGGAAAACATTAGAAAAAACCCTAATCAAATAAAATACAATTTTATTGGTCACATACACATGGTTAACAGATACTAATGCGAGTGTAGCGAAATGTTTGTGCTTCTAGTTTCGACAGTGCAGTAATATCTAATAAGTAATCTAACAATTCCACAACAACTACCTAATACACACACACATCTAAGTAAAGGGATGAAATAAGAATATGTACATATAAATATATGGATAAGCAATGTCAGAGCGACATAGGCTAAGATGCAATAGATCGTACAGAATACAGTGTATACATATGAGATGAGTAATGCAAGACATGCAAACATTATTAAAGTGGCGTTATTAAAGTGACTGGTGATCCATGCATTCCCTCAACCCCCTATGAACGCTCCTAGATAAGGCTTTCCCCAGTTAGTTTCTCTAACCTGGCCTGTCTCCAAACTGGCCTGTCTCCAACCTGGCCTGTCTCTAGCCTGGCCTGTCTCCAACCTGGCCTGACTCCAAACTGGCCTGTCTCCAACCTGGCCTGTCTCTAACCTGGCCTGTCTCCAACCTGGCCTGTTTCCAACTTGGCCTGTCTCTAACCTGCCTTGTCTCTAACCTGGCCTGTCTCTAACCTGGCCTGTCTCTAACCTGTCTTGTCTCTAGCCTGGCCTGTCTCCAACCTGGCCTGTCTCTAACCTGGCCTGTCTCCAACCTGGCCGGTCTCCAACCTGGCCTGACTCCAAACTGGCCTGTCTCCAACCTGGCCTGTCTCTAACCTGGCCTGTCTCCAACCTGGCCTGTTTCCAACTTGGCCTGTCTCTAACCTGCCTTGTCTCTAACCTGGCCTGTCTCTAACCTGGCCTGTCTCTAACCTGTCTTGTCTCTAGCCTGGCCTGTCTCCAACCTGGCCTGTCTCTAACCTGGCCTGTCTCCAACCTGGCCGGTCTCCAACCTGGCCTGTCTCTAATCTGGCCTGTCTCTAACCTGGCCTGTCTCTAACTTGGCCTGTCTCTAACCTGGCTTGTCTCTAACCTGGCCTGTCTCAAACCTGGCCTGTCTCTAACCTGGCCTGTCTCTAACTTGGCCTGTCTCTAACCTGGCCTGTCTCTAACCTGGCCTATCTCCAACCTGGCCTGTCTCTAACCTGGCCTGTCTCTAACTTGGCCTGTCTCTAACCCGGCTTGTCTCTAACCTGGCCTGTCTCTAACCTGGCCTGTCTCTAACCTGTCTTGTCTCTAGCCTGGCCTGTCTCTAACCTGGCCTGTCTCTAACCTGGCCTGTATTTAACCTGGCTTGTCTCTAGCCTGGCCTGTAATTAACCTGGCCTGTCTCTATCATGGCTTTTATGACCACAAACATAAAACAAAACAAAGTGTTTTCTATCAGTTAAACAAAGCACATTAATTATAATTGTACATATTATACTCAGTATACAAGGACCCCTATATTTGATTATGTGTGTGTGTGTGTGTGTCTGAGTGTGAGAGTTACATGGAGGTGATTATTGGGTAGTTTGGTTCATCAGGCTAAGACACAGTCTTCATGGAGGGGGTGAATGGGTAGTTTGGTTCATCAGGCTGACCCCCAGTCTTCATGGAGGGGGTGAATGGGTAGTTTGGTTCATCAGGCTGACCCCCAGTCTTCATGGAGGGGGTGAATGGGTAGTTTGGTTCATCAGGCTGACCCCCAGTCTTCATGGAGGGGGTGAATGGGTAGTTTGGTTCATCAGGCTGACCTCCAGTCTACATTGAGGGGATTATTGTGTAGTTTGGTTCATTAGGCTGACCCCCAGTCTTCATGGATGGGGTTAATGGGTAGTTTGGTTCATCTGGCTGACCCCCAGTCTTCATGGAGGGGTTAATGGGTAGTGTGGTTCATCAGGCTGACCCCCAGTCTTCATGGATGGGGTTAATGGGTAGTGTGGTTCATCAGGCAGACCCCCAGTCTTCATGGAGGGGGTTAATGGGTAGTTTGGTTCATTAGGCTGACCCCCAGTCTTCATGGAGGGGGTTAATGGGTAGTTTGGTTCATCAGGCTGACCCCCAGTCTTCATGGAGGGGGTTAATGGGTCGTTTGGTTCATCAGGCTGACCCCCAGTCTTCATGGAGGGGGTTAATGGGTAGTTTGGTTCATCAGGCTGACCCCCAGTCTTCATGGAGGAGGATACTTGTCACTTTTCAGGTAAAACCTAGATGCAGACAACATCGATGTAACAACCGTTTATTAATCAAACACGGGCAGGCAAAAGACAGGTCCAGGGCAGGCAGAGGTCAGTAATCCAGATAGGTGGGGCAAAGGTACAGGATGGCAGGCAGGCTCAGGGTCAGAGTCAGGGTCAGGCAGAGGTCAGTAATCCAGATAGGTGGACAAAGGTACAGGATGGCAGGCAGGCTCAGGGACAGGGCAGGCAGAAAAGGTAAAAACCGGGAAAACTAGGAAACAGGAACAATCGAGAGACAGGAGCAGAAGGGAAAACGCTGGTAGGCTTGACGAAACAAAACAAACTGGCAACAGATAAACAGAGAACACAGGGGATAATGGGGAAGATGGATGACACCTGTAGGGGGCTGGAGACAATCACAAAGACAGGTGAAACAGATCAGGGTGTGACAGTATTGGGTAGTTTTGTTCATCAGGCTGACCCCCCAGTCTTCTCTTTAAGTTATTGAGGGATGCTGAGGTTTGGCAATCTGAAGATAAGAATTCCAGAGTATGGTACCTCTGTATATGATAGAGAATTGACTATGTGAGGTGCGGCAGTGGGGAGGTTGAAGGTTATCGCAGTGTCTTGTGTTATATAGATGTATTTCAGAATTAACTTGGAAAAATGAATGGAAGGGTTTAGGTAAACTGTCTGGGAGTTTGGAGTATTTGTAGATGAAAGTGCATAATTGGCATACATTAATGTTGTAAAGATATTGAGTTTCTTAAATAAAGGTGAAGATGGAGCCACGTAATTAGAGGAAGTGGCTACTCTTGCAAATGTATTTTGTATGATGAGTAATTTGTGCAGGTAGGAGGCATATGTACTGGCCCAGACAATTGTATAAAGTTAGGAAGCAAGCCTGATGAACCAAACACACAGCAGCAAGGTCATTTATACGGATTAGAAATAGCAAAGGTCCAACTATGGAACCCTATGCCACACCACAGGATGTCTTGGTCCTGGTAGACGCACAGCCGTTTGCATAAACACATTGTTCTCTATTATAAACATCACTATAGAACCAATTATATGTATAATCATGAAAACTGTAATAATGCAATTTAGAAAGTAATATTTCATGAACAACCGTGTCAAACGTTTTGGATAAATCTAAAAAGATGCCAAGAGCGTATTCATCGTTGTTAAGGGAAGGGGGGTGGGGGGGGGGTACCTAGTCAGCTGCACAACTTAATGCATTCAACTGAAATGTGTCTTCCGCATTTAACCCAACCCCTCCCAATCAGAGAGATGCCGGGGGCTGCCTTAATTGACATCCACGTTATTGGCGGCTGGGGAACAGTCGGTTAACTGCCTTGCTAAGGGCTGTAAAGATTTTGCAAAAGTTGCAAAAGAGCCATATCTGTGAAGTGTTTACGAAACCGTATTGGTGCCGTAGAATACAATAGTTATTGGGTAGTTTGGTTCATCAGTCTGACACCCAGTCTTCATGGAGGGGATTATTCTCTTATACACCAATCTTTCTAGGATTTTAAGAGAACATGGTACAGATATTGAGGCATAATTCTTGGATCCCCAGATTTAATGAGACAAATAACTTTGCCAATTTTCTAATCTTTAGGAACAATACCAGTTTGCATAGATTTGGTGAAGATATAAATTAGAGGCTCAGTAATCGAGGAAGACACTGATTTCAGATGAGGCACCAATCTCATCATGACCTGCTGCTGATATCTTGAAGTTACCAATTACCTCCATCACCTCCATTACCTCATCACCTCCGTTACATCACCTCCATTACATCATCACCTCCATTACCTCATCACCTCCATTACATCATCACCTCCATTACATCATCACCTACATTACCTCATCACCTCCATTACATCATCACCTCCATTACATCATCACCTCCATTACATCATCACCTCCATTACATCGTCACCTCCATCACATCATCACTTCCATTACCTCATCACCTCCGTTACAACATCACCTCCATTACATCATCACCTCCATTACATCATCACCTCCATTACCTCATCACCTCCATTACCTCATCACCTCCATTACATCATCACCTCCATTACATCATCACCTTCATTACCTCATCACCTCATCACCTCCATTACATCATCACTTCCATTACCTCATCACCTCCATTACATCATCACCTCCATTACATCATCACCTCCATTATCTCATCACTTCCATTACATCATCACCTCCATTACCTCATCACCTCCATTACAACATCACCTCCATTACATCATCACCTCCATTACAACATCACCTCCATTACCTCATCACCTCGTTTACCTCATCACCTCCATTACATCATCACCTCCATTACATCATCACCTCCATTACCTCATCACCTCATCACCTCCATTACATCATCACTTCCATTACCTCATCACCTCCATTACATTATCACCTCCATTACATCATCACCTCCATTATCTCATCACTTCCATTACATCATCACCTCCATTACCTCATCACCTCTTTTACCTCATCACCTCCATTACATCATCACCTCCATTACATCATCACCTCCATTACCTCATCACCTCATCACCTCCATTACATCATCACCTCCATTACCTCATCACCTCATCACCTCCATTACATCATCACTTCCATTACCTCATCAACTCCATTACATTATCACCTCCATTACATCATCACCTCCATTACAACATCACCTCCATTACCTCATCACCTCCATTACAACATCACCTCCATTACATCATCACTTCCATTACATCATCACCTCCAATACATCATCACTTCCATTACCTCATCACCTCCATTACATCATCACTTCCATTACCTCATCACCTCCATTACATCAGGAGGATCAAACGGAAGCAGAGAAGGGAAATGTCCCATAATGTAATCCAAGGAGTTTCCATCAGTTTTCTCAAAAAGCAGTGGGGAAATACAGAACTGTAAGATGTGGTGAGTAGACTCCACATCGGCCTGATTATAAAAATGTTCCCATTAAATAATAGTGATCATTAATCAACTTCTTAAAAATAGCTTCATGGAAAATTACTGAAGCAAAAGTGAAAGTCACCCAGTAAAATACTACTTGAATAAAAGTCTAAAAGTATTTGGTTTTAAATATACTTAAGCAGATGTTATTTAAGCAGATGTTTTCTGTTTAGTGAGTTTGCCAGACCAGAGGCAGTAGGGATGACCAGGGATGTTCTCTGTTTAGTGAGTTTGCCAGACCAGAGGCAGTAGGGATGACAAGGGATGTTCTCTGTTTAGTGAGTCCTCCAGATCAGAGGCAGTAGGGATGACCAGGGATGTTTTCTGTTTAGTGAGTCCTCCAGATCAGAGGCAGTAGGGATGACCAGGGATGTTCTCTGTTTAGTGAGTCCACCAGATCAGAGGCAGTAGAGATGACCAGGGATGTTCTCTGTTTAGTGAGTCCTCCAGATCAGAGGCAATAGGGATGACCAGGGATGTTCTCTGTTTAGTGAGTCCTCCAGATCAGAGGCAGTAGGGATGACCAGGGATGTTTTCTTTAGGAATGTAGTGAAGGAAAAGTAAAAGTTGTCCCAAAAGAATATGTAAAGTACAGACAACCCCAAAAAATTATTAAGTAGTACTTTAAAGTGTTTTTACTTAAGTACTTTACACCCCTGGTACAGTATAAAGTATACCTGAATTAGCGGATTTGTACAGATATTGTCAATAAGGGTCGCAGATGAGCTGGTCACCCTTACGGGCTTATAAATGAGGGTAAGATGGAATAAGGCAGCTTGTACGCTTGCGTGTACGCATGTGTGTGTGTGTGTGTGTTTGTTCACTCGCTTGCATGCGTGTGGCTGCTTGTGCCCATAAGTGTGTGTGTATTTCAGGCCCAAAAGCATTTCTTGTTGAAGCAGTTGTACCAGTTGTTAGGAGGAATATGCAATCCGTCACACAGCCTATCCACCAGTGTAAAATAGACTGTTTGACAGAGGGCTCAGAGTAAAGTGTTGCCTATTTCCCTGCCGTTAACTCCCTCTCCACATGTTATTGCTGCGATCTGTCAGGATAACAGCACACACTCACACACACACACACACATTCACACAGACAGACACACACACACACACACACACACATGATAGCTGCAGTTTCCTAGAATGAGGTAATAAACCAGAGTGAGGTCAAAGGTCATGCTGAACAATAACTGCAGCCGTTGGCCAATATGGAGTGTCTGGAGAAAGACAGGCCTGTGATTTATCAACTGTAGAGCGCCCACAGAAATACACACACACACACACACACACACACACACACACACACACACACACACACACACACACACACACACACACACACACACACACACAGAAACACACACACAGAAACACACACACACACACAAAGAGACTTACAT
>NW_021823161.1:45000-54401 GCF_901001165.1 Salmo trutta
CACCTTTTCTCTTCCATTGCGGACTTCAGGGCACAACAAATCAGATGTCTGTGACAAGGCAAAATCAACTTTCCAATCCAAACCTTCAACAACTTTTTTACTCGCTTTGAGGACAATACAGTGCCACTGACACGGCCCGCTACCAAAACCTGCGAGCTCTCCTTCACTGTAGCCAACGTGAGGAAAACATTTAAACATGTTAACCCTCGCAAGGCTGCAGGGCCAGACGGCATCCCTGGCCGCGTCCTCAGAGCATGCGCAGCTGGCTGGTGTGTTTACAGACATATTCAATCAATCCATATCCCAGTCTGCTGTACCCACATGCTTCAAGAGGGCCACCATTGTTCCTGTTCCCAAGAAAGCTAAGGTAACTGAGCTAAATGACTACCACCCTGTAGCACTCACTTCCGTCATCATGAAGTGATTTGAGAGACTAGTCAAGGACCATATCACCTCCACCCTACCTGACACCCTAGACCCACTCCAATTTGCTGACTGCCACAATATGTCCACAGACGACGCAATCGCCATCACACTGCACACTGCCCTAACTCATCTGGACAAATACCTATGTAAGAATGCTGTTCATCGATTACAGCTCAGCATTTAACACCATAGTACCCTCCAAACTAGTCATTAAGCTCGAGACCCTGGGTCTCAACGCCGCTCTGTGCAACTGGGTCCTGGACTTCCTGACGGGCCGCCCCCAGGTGGTGAGGGTAGGTAACAACTTCTCCACCCCGCTGATCCTCAACACTGGGTCCCCACAAGGGTGCGTTCTCAGCCCTCTCCTGTACTCCCTGTTCACCCATGACTGCGTGGCCATGCACGCCTCCAACTCAATCATCAAGTTTGCAGATGACACTATAGTGGTAGGCTTGATTACCAACAACAACGAGACGGCCTACAGGGAGGAGGTGAGGGCCCTCGGAGTGTGGTGTCAGGAAAATAACCTCTCACTCAATGTCAACAAAACAAAGGAGATGATCGTGGACTTCAGGAAACCACAGAGGGAGCACCCCCCTATCCACATCGATGGAACAGTAGTGGAGAGGGTAGAGAGTTTTAAGTTCCTTGCCGTACACATCATGGACAAACTGAAATGGTCCACCCACACAGACAGCATGGTGAAGAAGGCGCAGCAGCGCCTCTTCAACCTCAGGAGGCTGAAGAAATTCGGCTTGTCACCAAAAACACTCACAAACTTTTACAGATGCACAATCGAGAGCATCCTGTCGGGCTGTATCACCGCCTGGTACGGCAGCTGCTCCGCTCATAACCGGAAGGCTCTCCAGAGGGTAGTGAGGTCTGCACAACGCATCACCGGGTGCAAACTACCTGCCCTCCAGGACACCTACACCACCCAATGTCACAGGAAGGCCAAAAAGATCATCAAGGACAACAACCACCCGAGCCACTGCCTGTTCACCCTGCTATCATCCAGAAGGCGAGGTCAGTACAGATGCATCAAAGCGGGGACCGAGAGACTGAAAAACAGCTTCTATCTCAAGGCCATCAGACTGTTAAACAGCCATCACTAACATTGAGTGGCTGCTGCCAACATACTGACTCAACTCCACCCACTTTAATAATGGAAAAATAGATGTAATCAATTTATCACTAGCCACTTTATATTATATAATGTTTACTTACCCTACATTACTCATCTCTTATGTATATACTGTACGCTATACCATCTACTGCATCTTGCCATCTGATGAAATTAAATGTATCACAAGCCACTTTAAACAATGCCACTTTATATAATGTTTACATACCCTACATTACTCATCTCATATGTATATACTGTACGCTATAACATCTACTGCATCTTGCCATCTTGATGTAATGTATCACTAGCCACTTTAAACAATGTCACTTCATATCATTTTTTCATACACTGCATTACACATCTCATATGCAGATACTGTACTCTATACCATCTACTGCATCTTGCCTATGCCGTTCGGCCATCACTCATTTATATATTTTTATGTACATATTCGTAGTCATTCCTTTACACTTGTGTGTATAAGGTAGTTGTTGTGAAATTGTTAGGTTATATTACTTGTTAGATATTACTGCATGGTCGGAACTAGAAGCACAAGCATTTCGCTACACTTGCATTAACACCTGCTAACCATGTGTATGTGACAAATACATTTGATTTGATTTGATGTCATAACCGCTAACCGCCACACACAGCCTACATCGTCACCATAATAACATCATAGTCAACATAGCTATTAGAACTAACTCATTAGTAAACCGCTACAATCATGCAGTACAGTGTACAGTCAGCAAGCAGTTTAGCGGTTACACCAGCAGGCACTGGTGACAATAAATCAATAAAATGAAAAGCTTGCCTTGACTTGGAAGAGGTCCAGTGTTGGATAACCATAGCCAGCTAGCTAACATAGCATCCCTCTCTTTTTAAGACAGGTGTTTGAGTAGGCTAAACTAGCTAGCTATATTCACTAACTAAGTAAATGAAAGTTAAAAAAAGATACAATGAAATATAGAAAGCTCTCTCTCTCTCTCTCTTGATTCTCGTTCATTTTTGAATACATTCATTTGTTAAAACTGTTCAACTACTGTCTTTCTCTCTTTGATTCAACTTCTCACCAGAATGTATGCACTGCAGTGCTAGCTAGCTGTACACTCTAAAAATACAAGTTTCATGGAATATCCTTTAGGGGTTCTTAAAATTGAAACAGTGGGGGAACCCCTATAAGTTCTCCGAAGAACCTTTTGAAGAACCTTTTGGGGTTAATTTTTGAACTACCCCCCTCCCCTATTATTATAAATTATAATTCATTATAATAATATGCATAAAAATAACAACAGTAACTCAATATTTTCGTTGTCAGTGTTTATTATGATTTTAGTGGCAAAGCAGTCTAAAAAATACAAATATGAGGTAAACTCCCAGCAGAGCCCCAAGTCCAATGGGTATATCCTCTGGCGTGTTGATGTTAATGTGTTGATGTTCTCTGTATCCTCTGTCCTGTTGATGTTAATGTGTTGATGTTCTCCGTATCCATAGCCAAAAAGATTTCCTGTTATAAGGAGGGTGAAGTTTGTGAATCCCCCCAAAAAGTATTATACAGATGATTAACAAAATATGCACACAACAGTATTCATACTTTGTTTTGAGGATAAATGCTAATGGGAAAAGCTGTTTTAAAAATGGTTTTCATACACATACCTTGTCAATAATGTAGAGGCCTATGGGATATTCATTGAAGAGGTAAGGGAAGAGGATGGTAAATGTGATCTGTATAACATACCAACTGACATACCTTTGTATGCCTCCTCGTCTGTATACCTGCAGACACAGACACAAAAGTGACCAGTTCAGTCATCTGCACCCAATACAGCTAGCCTTCAACATATTCTTATAGTCTACATATTCTTACCTCTTGTTGTTTAAATTGTGTCCATTTTCTGTTTTAGAAAGATTTTCACAAATATGAAAAGCTAGATGGTATCAAAATAAAGCAATATCAATTTAGATCATACAAGGGACAAACCTTACCTTAAATGTAAGAAATATTAACATTTTTCACTTAAGTGCCCGCACCTGCTGTCCTTTCAAATTAATATCCAAACGTTTCAGTTGGGCAGTTAGGTTCATACAAGAACCCCCACCAACTAAGGAGGTTCCTCGATTAACCCCACCTCCTATGGGGTTCTTGGAAGAGCGTTTTAGGGGCAGTTTTCAGTGCCAAGAACCCCAAGGTTCTTCAAAGGATTTTGACGATCATAGAATAACCCTTGTTGAAACCCTAATTTTTAGAGTGTGGCTTTTGCTTTCAGTACTAGATTCCTTCTCTGATCCTTTGGACAACATGTCAGTTCATGCTGCAAGAGCTCTGGTTGGGAAGTTGTCATAATTATCGTGCAATTCCAGAAGTCTGATAGGTCCGGAAGTTGTCATAATTACTGTGAGCCTCCACGAGCCTCCTAACCACAAGCCTCCTAGGTTTTGTTTTGAAGTCAATGTACCCAGAGGAGGACGGAAGCTAGCTGTCCTCCACCTACACCATGGTGCTACCCTACAGAGTGCTGTTGAGGCTACTGTAGACCTTCATCATGAAACAGTGTGTTTTAATCAATGATTTGGTGACGTGAATATATTTAGTATAGTTCAATATAAAAAGGATATTCTATTTAATTATTTTAGAAATTCATCTAGGAGGATGGTCCTCCCCTTCCCCCTCTGAAGAGCCTCAACTGGTGTGTGAGTGACTGACTGACTGACTGAGTGAGTGAGTGAGTGAGTGAGTGAGTGAGTGAGTGAGTGAGTGAGTGAGTGAGTGAGTGAGTGGAAATTAAATGAACATGGCGAGGGTGGGGAGAGAGGGATAGAGGATGGTGAGGGAGAAATAGAGAGAGAAGAAGAAAAGCAGAGGAAGTGGATGGAGAGAAACAAAATGGAGAAATTATGAAAAAGAGAGAGATTCACCCCTCGGAGCAATTACTGCAGGTTCATTGTGGGTAGAGTTGTGATCTTCTCAGCCCTGTGCCCTCCCCAATCTCATTAAAATCAGGGAGGGGATCAGATGACTACACACATACACAACGCACACGCCCGGTCCACTAAGGGCCTGCTCCCAGAAACACACTCTGCTTTGTGTATGTGAATGTGTACCCTGCTCTCCTCTCCCCTTTCTCCTCTCCTCTCCTGTCCTCTCTTCTCTCTCCTCCCCTCTCGTCTTTCTCCCGTCCTCTCCTCCCCACTTTCTCCTCTCCTCGCCTCTCCTCTCCTCTCTCTCCCTGGACATATTAAGCAGTGTCAGAAACAGATCTAAAGAGGAATTAGCTAATAACATTAGGTCACACTTCACATGGATAGTCCAGATAGATGGTCATACTATCAACAAACTATCTGTTGTTAAGCAACTACTTGCTAAGGTTGCAGTTAGGATAAGGGTTAAGGTTAGGGTTAGGATAAGGGTTAAGGTTAGGGTTAGGATAGGGGTTAAGGTTAGGGTTAGGATAAGGGTTAAGATTAGGGTTAGGGTAAGGGTTAAGGTTAGTAGATCGTTAGTTTAAATGTCACAGATATTCTGTAGGTAGTCTTTACAGCAACTACGGCTGCACTATCCAAATAAAGTGTTAGATAACATCACATAACCATACAGTCATTTGGGTTAGGGTTAGGGTTAGGTTAAGGTTAAGGTTAAGGTTAGATAACATCACATAACCATACAGTCATTCGGGTTAGGGTTAGGGTTAGGGTTAGGGTTAGGATAAGGGTTAGGGTTAGATAAAGTGTTAGATAACATCACATAACCACACAGTCATTTGTAATACACACTTGCTGTGCCTATATTCACTGACCTACAAACCAAAACAATGGCATCAAGCTTGTATATACTTTTGTATGGCAATAATCAGATCTGCAAAGTTAAGTCTCTCGGTGATGGAGCTGTTCACTGCAATCATGTGTTTATTAAATCAGATGAAGTGCTATACCTGTTTAGCGTCCCATTCTTCCTTATTACATTATTAACGATGGAAGACCTGGCCTGAGATCAGTACCCACACAGATATACAGTGGCTTGCAAAAGTATTCACCCCCTTGGCATTTTTTCTATTTTGTTGCCTTACAACCTGGAATTAACCTGTCTGGGGTATGTGGGACGATTTCGTCCCACCTACGTAACAGCTACTGATATTCCAGTGGCGCGATTTTTGAATCGTTAGAAATACTATTACTTCAATTTCTCAAACATATGACTATTTTACAGCTATTTAAAGACAAGAATCTCGTTAATCTAACCCCACTGTCCGATTTCAAAAAGGCTTTACAACGAAAGCAAAACATTAGATTATGTCAGCAGAGTGCCCAGCCAGAAAAAATCAGACAGCCATTTTTCAAGCTAGCATATCATGTCACATAAACCCAAACCACAGCTAAATGCAGCACTAACCTTTGATGATCTTCATCAGATGACACACCTAGGACATTGTGTTATACAATACATGCATGTCTGTTCAATCAAGTTCATATTTATATCAAAAAACAGCTTTTTGCATTAGCATGTGACGTTCAGAAAACGCATAACCCCCGGCAAACTTCCGTTGAATTTACTAACAGTTTGCTAAATTACTCACGATAAACGTTCACAAAAAGCATAACAATTATTTTAAGAATTATAGATACATTACTCCTCTATGCACTCGATATGTCCGATTTTAAAATAGCTTTTCGGATGAAGCACATTTTGCAATAATCTAAGTACATAGCCCGGCATTACAGGGCTAGCTATTTAGATACCCACCCAGGTCAGCATCCACCAAAATCACATTTCCTATAAGAAAAATGTTCTTACCTTGCTTGTTCTTCATCAGAATACACTGCCAGGACTTCTACTTCAATAACAAATGTTGGTTTGGTCCCAAATAATCCATCGTTATATCCAAACAGCGACGTTTTGTTCGTGAGTTCTAGAATGCTTCTTCCCGGTTTCGCGCATGGCGCATTGGCGTGTCAAAAATGTCTAAATATTCCATTACCGTACTTCGAAGCATGTCAACCGCTGTTTAAAACCAATTTTTATGCCATTTATGTCGTAGAGAAGTGATAATATTCCGACCGGGAGTATGCATTGAGCCTAAACAGCCGAATAAAATTTCTCCTCAGAAGCGACTCATGCACGCGCATCATTCAAAGGTCCTCGGAGCATCCACTTACAAAAGGCGATAATATGTTTCAACCTGAGGCTCCCTCGTAAACCTTCAGTTATTTCGCGGGCTCTGAGAGCCTATTGGAGCCCTGGGAATTGTCACGTTACAGCTAAGATCCTTACTTTTCAATAAAAAGATGCAAGACGCACGACTCCTTGTCAGACAGGGTACTCCCTGCTTGAAACCTTGTCAGGTTTTTGCCTGCCATAGGAGTTCTGTTATACTCACAGACACCATTCAAACAGTTTTAGAAAATTCAGAGTGTTTTCTATCCAAACCTGAACAATAATATGCATATTCTAGCTTCTGAGTTGGTGTAGGAGGCAGTTAAAAATGGGAACATATTTTTCCAAAATTCTCAATACTGCCCCCTAGCCCAGACAGGTTAAAATAGATTTTTGGGGGGTTTGTATAATTTGATTTACACAAGATGCCTACCACTTTGAATATGTTTTATTGTGATACAAACAAGAAATAACACAAAAAAGAAAAAACTTGAGCGTGCATCATCCCCCCCAAAGTCAATACTTTGTAGAGCCACCATTTTCAGCTTTTACAGCTGCAAGTCTCTTGGGGTACGTCTCTATAAGCTTGGCACATCTAGCCACTGGGATTTTTGCTCATTCTTCAAGGCAAAACTGCTCAAGCATCTTCAAGTTGGATGGGTTCTGATGGTGTACAGCAATCTTTAAGTCATACCACATATTCTCAATTGGATTGAGGTCTGGGCTTTGACTAGACCATTCCAAGACATGTAAATGTTTACCCTTAAACCAATCGAGTGGTGCTTTAGCAGTATGCTTAGGGTCATTGTCCTGCTGGAAGGTGAAACTCCGTCCCACTCTCACATTTCTGGAAGACTGAAACAGGTTTCCCTCAAGAATTTCCCTGTATTTAGCACCCCCATCATTTCTTCAATTCTGACCAGTTTCCCAGTCCCTGCCGATGAAAAACATCCCCACAGCATGATGCTGCCACCACCATGCTTCACTGTGGTGTTCATGGGGTGATGAGAGGTGTTGGGTTTGCGCCAGACATAGCGTGTTCCTTGATCGGCAAAAAGCTAAATTTTAGTCTCATCTGACCAGAGTGCCTTCTTCCATATGTTTGGGGAGTCTCCCACATGCCTTTTGGCGAACACCAAAAGTGTTTGCTTATTCTTTCCTTTAAGCAATGGCTTTTTTCTGGACACTCTTCTGTACAGCCCAGCTCTGTGGAGTGTACGGCTTAAAGTGGTCCTATGGACAGATACTCCAATCTCCGCTGTGGATCTTATCAGCTCCTTCAGGGTTATCTTTGGTCTCTTTGTTGTCTCTCTGATCAATGCCCTCCTTGCCTGGTCTGTGAGTTTTGGTGGGCGGCCCTCTCTTGGCAGGTTTGTTGTGGTGCCAAATTCTTTCATTTTTTTTTATAATGGATTTAATGGTGCTCCGTGGGATGTTCAAAGTTTCAGATATTTTTTTTATAGCCCAACCCTGATCTGTAATTCTCCACAACTTTGTCCCTGACCTGATTGGTGAGCTCCTTGGTCTTCATAGTGCCGCTGGCTTGGTGTTGCCCCTTGCTTGGTGGTGTTGCAGACTCTGGGGCCTTTCAGAACAGGTGTATGTATACTGAGATCATGTGACAGATCATGTGACACTTAGATTGCACACAGGTGAAATGTATTTAGCTAATTATGTGACTTCTGAAGGTAATTGGTTGCACCAGATCTTATTTAGGGGCTTCATAGCAAAAGGGGTGAATACATATGCACACACCACTTTTCCATTTATTTATTTATTTTTAATTTTTGAAACAAGTTATATTTTCATTTCACTTCACCAATTTGGAATATTTTGTGTATGTTCATTACATGAAATCCAAATAAAAATCAATTTAAATTACAGGTTGTCATGCAGCAAAATAGGAAAAATGCCAAGGTTGGTGAATACTTTCGCAAGGCACTGTACACACACACACTTACACACACACACACACACACACACACACACACACACACACACACACACACACACACACACACACACACACACACACACACACAGAGATATACACACACAGAGATATACACAAACACACACATGAAAACAAACACATGCCACAAACACACACACATTAACACAACACCATGCCACACACACACAAACACATACACCTACACGGACTAGCATAATGCTCCATAGCGTTATTCTCTGTAGCCTATTTTTCAGGTTGTAAAAAGATTAGCACCCCGTTTAAAGCTGTTTCCCAGCCTCTTTTCCTGTAGTTTGGGGTTCTGTGATGAAGCATCATCATGAAGGTACATGAATCATCAACTCTGTCAAATTAGCCTCACCACGTCACACATATATCATGCAAAACCCAACCAATACCGTATGTAGTAGTGTGTGTGTGTGTGTGTGTGTGTGTGTGTGTGTGTGTGTGTGTGTGTGTGTGTGTGTGTGTGTGTGTGTGTGTGTGTGTGTGACTGAGTGAGTGAGTGGCTGGTTTGCCAGTTAAGTGTAATAAAGCACTGGACTAAAGTAATGTGATGAGCTTAATGACCTGGCCATCCATGAATACAGCTCCTCGCCACCTCTCTCTCTCTCTCTCTCTCTCTCTCTCTCTCTCTCTCTCTCTCTCTCCTCTCTCTCTCTCACTCGCTCATAGTCTCTCTCTCATCCCTCTCTCTCTCTCTCTCTCTCTCTCTCTCTCTCTCTCTC
>NW_021823162.1:0-54462 GCF_901001165.1 Salmo trutta
CCACGAGGGCTCCAAGATCTTCCTATCTCGCTGCAGTGACACAGAGAAGTTATGCTGCTAGCCCATAACATCGTCATCACCCCTCCAACCATCCCACAGTGCTTCACACAGAGCCAGAGGTCTGTCCTTTGACATCCCTCAGACACAGAGACACATAGAGACACTAGAGTATAGAAGACGGTTGACAATGGAGACATATCTCCCCAGTTGATGTCTCCCTTTGATCCAGGACCGAAACAGTACTACTTATCAACTGTCTGTTATCTTAATGGTTATTTTGGATGAACATTTCAAATCAATGTCTGGTTTGAAAGTTTGAATCGATGTCCGGCTCATTGCTCAGTTAGTCAAACATTTCCCAGTTTTATCCGGTGTTAGAATGATGGCAGAGGAGGGAAGGATGGACAGACAAAGATAACAGAGAAGACAACAATGTGACTATGTCCAAAATGGCGCCCTATTCCCTATATAGTGCACTACTTTTCCCTATGCAGTGCTTAAAATATATTAAATTCATGCTAATTACATCTAAGAAAATAACCAAGTCTCACAGTGTCTATAAATAAATGATACGGTTTGGATTAACATAGTAGCCTCTCTCTATATCTCCTCTGTCATCTCCCTGTAGCTCCTCTGTCATCTCCCTGTATCTCCTCTGTCATCTCCCTATATCTCCTCTGTCATCTCCATGTAGCTCCTCTGTCATCTCCCTGTAGCTCATCTGTCATCTCCCTGTAGCTCCTCTGTCATCTCCCTCTATCTCCTCTGTCATCTCCCTGTATCTCCTCTGTCATCTCCCTCTATCTCCTCTGTCATCTCCCTGTATCTCCTCTGTCATCTCCCTGTATCTCCTCTGTCATTTCCCTGTAGCTCCTCTGTCATTTCCCTGTAGCTCCTCTGTCATCTCGCTTTATCTCCTCTGTCATCTCCCTGTAGCTCCTCTGTCATCTCGCTGTATCTCCTCTGTCATCTCCTTGTATCTCCTCTGTCATCTCCCTGTAGCTCCTCTGTCATCTCACTGTATCTCCTCTGTCATCTCCCTGTAGCTCCTCTGTCATCTCTCTGTATCTCCTCTGTCATCTCCCTGTATCTCCTCTGTCATCTCCCTGTATCTCCTCTGTCATCTCCCTGTATCTCCTCAGTCATCTCCCGGTATCTCCTCTGTCATCTCCCTGTAGCTCCTCTGTCATCTCCCAGTATCTCCTCTGTCATCTCCCTGTAGCTCCTCTGTCATCTCCCTGTAGCCCCTCTGTCATCTCCCTGTATCTCCTCTGTCATCTCCCTATATCTCCTCTGTCATCTCCCTGTATCTCCTCTGTCATCTCCCTGTAGCTCCTCTGTCATCTCCCTGTATCTCCTCTGTCATCTCGATGTAGCTCCTCTGTCATCTCCCTGTATCTCCTCTGTCATCTCCATGTAGCTCCTCCGTCATCTCCCTGTATCTCCTCTGTCATCTCCCTGTAGCTCCTATGTCATCTCCCTGTAGCTCCTCTGTCATCTCGCTCTATCTCCTCTGTCATCTCCCTGTAGCTCCTCTGTCATCTCCCTGTAGCTCCTCTGTCATCTCCCTGTAGCTCCTCTGTCATCTCCCTATATCTCCTCTATCATCTCCCTGTAGCTCCTCTGTCATCTCGCTGTATCTCCTCTGTCATCTCCCTGTAGCTCCTCTGTCATCTCCCTGTAGCTCCTCTGTCATCTCGCTGTATCTCCTCTGTCATCTCCCTGTAGCTCCTCTGTCATCTCCCTGTAGCTCCTCTGTCATCTCCCTGTATCTCCTCTGTCATCTCCCTTTATCTCCTCTGTCATCTCCCTGTAGCTCCTCTGTCATCTCCTTGTAGCTCCTCTGTCATCTCCCTGTAGCTCCTCTGTCATCTCGCTGTATCTCCTCTGTCATCTCCCTGTAGCTCCTCTGTCATCTCCCTGTATCTCCTCTGTCATCTCCCTGTATCTCCTCCGTCATCTCCCTGTAGCTCCTCTGTCATCTCCCTGTAGCTCCTCTGTCATCTCCCTATATCTCCTCTGTCATCTCCCTGTATCTCCTCTGTCATCTCCCTGTATCTCCTCTGTCATCTCCCTGTAGCTCCTCTGTCATCTCCTCTGTCATCTCCCTGTAGCTCCTCTGTCATCTCCCTGTAGCTCCTCTGTCATCTCCCTGTATCTCCTCTGTCATCTCCCTGTATCTCCTCTGTCATCTCCCTGTAGCTCCTCTGTCATCTCCCTGTAGCTCCTCTGTCATCTCCGTGTAGCTCCTCTGTCATCTCCCTGTATCCCCTCTGTCGTCTCCCTGTAGTTCCTCTGTCATCGCCCTGTAGCTCCTCTGTCATCTCCCTGTAGCTACTCTGTCATCTCCATGTAGCTCCTCTGTCATCTCCCTGTAGCTCCTCTGTCATCTCCCTGTAGCTCCTCTGTCATCCCCCTGTATCTCCTCTGTCATCTCCCTGTAGCTCCTCTGTCATCTCCCTATAGCTCCTCTGTCATCTCCTTGTATCTCCTCTGTCATCTCCCTGTAGCTCCTCTGTCATCTCCCTGTAGCTCCTCTGTCATCTCCCTGTAGCTCCTCTGTCATCTCCCTATATCTCCTCTGTCATCTCCCTGTAGCTCCTCTGTCATCTCCCTGTAGCTCCTCTGTCATCTCCCTGTAGCTCCTCTGTCATCTCCCTGTAGCTCCTCTGTCATCTCCTTGTAGCTCCTCTGTCATCTCCCTGTATGTCATCTCCCTGTAGCTCCTCTGTCATCTCCCTGTAGCTCCTCTGTCATCTCCCTGTAGCTCCCCTGTCATCTCCCTGTAGCTCCTCTGTCATCTCCCTGTAACTCCTCTGTCATCTCCCTGTAGCTCCTCTGTCATCTCCCTGTATCTCCTCTGTCATCTCCCTGTAGCTCCTCTGTCATCTCCCTGTAGCTCCTCTGTCATCTCCCTGTAGCTCCTCTGTCATCTCCCTGTATCACCTCTGTCATCTCCCTGTAGCTCCTCTGTCATCTCCCTGTATCTCCTCTGTCATCTCCCTGTAGCTCCTCTGTCATCTCCCTGTAGCTCCTCTGTCATCTCCCTGTAGCTCCTCCGTCATCTCCCTGTATCTCTTCCGTCATCTCCCTGTAGCTCCTCTGTCATCTCCCTGTAGCTCCTCTGTCATCTCCCTGTAGCTCCTCTGTCATCTCCCTGTATCTCCTCTGTCACCTCCCTGTAGCTCCTCTGTCATCTCCCTTTATCTCCTCTGTCATCTCCCTGTAGCTCCTCTGTCATCTCCCTGTAGCTCCTCTGTCATCTCCCTGTATCTCCTCTGTCATCTCCCTGTAGCTCCTCTGTCATCTCCCTTTATCTCCTCTGTCATCTCCCTGTAGCTCCTCTGTCATCTCCCTGTAGCTCCTCTGTCATCTCCCTGTAGCTCCTCTGTCATCTCCCTGTAGCTCCTCTGTCATCTCCCTGTATCTCCTCTGTCATCTCCCTGTAGCTCCTCTGTCATCTCCCTGTATCTCCTCTGTCATCTCCCTGTAGCTCCTCTGTCATCTCCCTGTATCTCCTCTGTCATCTCCCTGTATCTCCTCTGTCATCTCCCTGTATCTCCTCTGTCATCTCCCTGTAGCTCCTCTGTCATCTCCCTGTATCTCCTCTGTCATGTCCCTGTATCTCCTCTGTCATCTCCCTGTATCTCCTCTGTCATCTCCCTGTATCTCCTCTGTCATCTCCCTGTATCTCCTCTGTCATCTCCCTGTATCTCCTCTGTCATCTCCCTGTATCTCCTCTGTCATCTCCCTGTATCTCCTCTGTCATCTCCCTGTATCTCCTCTGTCATCTCCCTGTATCTCATCTGTCATCTCCCTGTATCTCCTCTGTCATCTCCCTGTATCTCCTCTGTCATCTCCCTGTAGCTCCTCTGTCATCACCCTTTTAGTTATTTAGCAGAAACTATTTTATACAGAGTGACTTACAGGAGCAATTATGGTTAAGTTCCTTGCTCAGGGGCACATTGAACAGACTTTTCACCTAGTTGGCTCAGGGATTCAAACCAGATACCTTTCAGTTACGGGACCAATGCTCTTAACCGCTAGGCTACCTGACACCCTTTTTTCTTTAGGGTCATTGGTAATAAGGAGGTAACTTGAAAGGTCATTCAGGACAAAATAGACGGCCATCTTGGATTGTTGAACACAAACAGTTTTGATCCCACAGATGGTGGGAATGCTGAGAGCTTGTAATGTAAGGCTAATGCTAGTGCCGTCAGGATAGTGTTAGCGTTAGCTAACATTAGTGAATTAGCATCCCCATATAGAGAGCAATTCATTATTGTGCTAGGGAAGGGTTCACCAGAGAACCTCTCTGCCCAGTTAACAGGACAGGACATAAACCGTTTATTATGATGAAATGTGGAGAGCTCACTAAATATGGGAACTGTGACATGTACACAACTGTGACACGTATACACACTCTCACACACCCCCATCATGTCTGCAATCAACAGCCGATGGTTAATGTGGTGAGAATGGTGGAAGTGGTGAGGGGTTATGGAGAATGGTGAGTGGTGGAGAATGGTGGGTGATGGAGGTGGTGGTGGTGGACAATGGTGGGTGGTGGCGGTAGTGGTGGTGGTGATGAAGAATGGTGGGTGGTGGCGGTATAGGTGGTGGTGATGAAGAATGGTGGGTGGTGGTGGTGGAGGTGGTGGTGGTGGGTGGTGGTAGACAATGGTGGGTGGTGGTGGTGGGTGGTGGTGGGTGGTGGTGGAGAATGGTGGAGAATGGTGGGGGGTGGTGGAGAATGGTGGACAATGGTGGGTGGTGGTGGGTGGGGGTGGAGAATGGTGGGTGGTAGTGGAGAATGGTGGGTCATGGTAGGTGGTGGTGGACAATGGTGGGTGGTGGTGGAGAATGGTGGGTGGTGGTGGTGGGTGGTGGTGGACAATGGTGGGTGGTGGTGGAGAATGGTGGGTGGTGGTGGTGGGTGGTGGTGGTGGGGAATGGTGGGTGGTGGAGAATGGTGGGGGGTGGTGGTGGTGGAGAATGGTGGGTGGTGGTGGTGGTAGGTGGTGGTGGACAATGGTGGGTGGTGGTGGTGGATAACGGTGGGTGGTGGTGATGGAGGTGAGTAGTTGACTCAAAGAGAGAGAAAGACAATAGTTGAACAGTTAGCTAGCGAATGCAGCTAGCTAGTTTAGCGTACTCACCCGGCTCAAACAGAGAGGGATACTATGCTACCTAGCTGGCTATGGCTATCCAACACTGGAACTCTTCCAAGTCAAGGTAAGCTTTTGGTTGTATTAATTTACTGCCACCGGGGCCCACCGGTTTAACTGCTAAACTGCTTGCTAACCAGGTTTACTAACGCATTAGTTCTAGTAGATATGTTGTTGACTTGACATTAGCTAATATGGTGACAACAATGTAGGATGTGTGTAGCGGTTAGCGGTTATGATATGAGAGTTTGGCTTGTAAAGTTTTTTCATATGGTCACAGACAGCCGATGTGTGCAATGAAGTCCACAAGCGAAGGGAAAAGGTGAGAGGAGAGCACGTAGATGCGAGAAGGAATTAACGAGCAAAATGATCATGCTGTTTTAATGTGACTGCTATGAAAGTGAATTGTGTTTGTATGTGATCAAGGGTGTATTCATTCCGCCGATTCTATTGAAAAATGTTTCTTAAACGGAAGCAAACGGAATGAAATGGGGATAAACATACCTGAATTTGTCCAAGCTCTCGTTTGCAACTGTTAGACTAATGATAACACCCTCGATCAGCTAGATCATCTAGATGCAGGCAAGAGTGTGGAAGCCGGTATATCACCTTGATAACTCAAAATGTTCTCTCAACCTGTGGACCTACGTTGTAAGCTTTCATTCATAGGCTAGGTTGTAGCAACCTCATGATGAGTATATGGAAAATCAGAGTATCATGTTGTAACCTAAACCTACCGATGTTATATTGACCTGGGTGAATGGAATATGAATGACAGTCATCCAAAATGCTGTAATATAAATAAGGCCATGCTCATGAAAACAAATAATCTTCCTACCTCATCTTAAACGGCACTGACCGCCACTGGTGATGGAGGAGGTGGTGGTGATGGAGGAGGTGGTGCAGGTGGAGAATGGTGGGTGGTGGTGATGGAGGTGGTGGTGGTGCAGGTGGAGAATGGTGGGGGGTGGTGATGGAGGTGGTGGTGCAGGTGGAGAATGGTGGGTGGTGGTGATGGAGGTGGTGGTGCAGGTGGAGAATGGTGGGTGGTGGTGATGGAGGAGGTGGTGCAGGTGGAGAATGGTGGGTGGTGGTGATGGAGGTGGTGGTGCAGGTGGAGAATGGTGGGTGGTGGTGATGGAGGTGGTGGTGCAGGTGGAGAATGGTGGGTGGTGGTGATGGAGGTGGTGGTGCAGGTGGAGAATGGTAGGTGGTGGTGATGGAGGTGGTGGTGCAGGTGGAGAATGGTGGGTGGTGATGGAGGTGGTGGTGCAGGTGAGGAATGGTGGGTGGTGGTGATAGAGGTGGTGGTGCAGGTGGAGAATGGTGGGTGATGGAGGTGGTGGTGCAGGTGGAGAATGGTGGGTGATGGTGGTGGAGGTAGAGACTGGTGGGTGGTAAAGGTGGTGGTGGAAGTGGAGAATGGTGGGTGGTAAAGGTGGTGGTGGAAGTGGAGAATGGTGGGTGGTGGAGGTGGAGAATGGTGGGTGGTGGTGGAGGTGGTGGAGGATGGTGGGTGGTGGAGGTGGAGAATGGTGGGTGGTAGTGGTGGTGGTGGAGAATGTGGGTGGTGGAGGTGGAGAATGAAGGGTGGTGGAGGTGGAGAATGGTGGAGGTTTGGAGGAGAGAGAAGGGAAGGAACAAAGAAAGGCTTGGTAGAGAAAGGGAACAGGGTATGTGGTGGAGAGGAGGGAGGAGGGGTGGAGGGGAGGAGGAACAACAGGAAGCATAGGAGGGATACAAGAAAGATGCAGATATTTCCATACCTGCTGCTTTAGGCATGACAGATAGATGGACCAGACGAAGAGAGGGAGCAGCGGAGAGGGAAATAAAGAGAGAGAATAAAGGAGAGAGAGTGGTTCAGACAGAACACAGGTTGAAGGAGGAGTCTAGATAGTGGATCAGATAGAACACAGGTTGAAGGAGGAGTCTAGATAGTGGATCAGATAGAACACAGGTTGAAGGAGGAGTCTAGACAGTGGATCAGATAGAACACAGGTTGAAGGAGGAGTCTAGATAGTGGATCAGATAGAACACAGGTTGAAGGAGGAGTCTAGATAGTGGATCAGATAGAACACAGGTTGAAGGAGGAGTCTAGAGAGTGGATCAGATAGAACACAGGTTGAAGGAGGAGTCTAGATAGTGGTTCAGACAGAACACAGGTTGAAGGAGGAGTCTAGATAGTGGATCAGATAGAACACAGGTTGAAGGAGGAGTCTAGATAGTGGATCAGATAGAACACAGGTTGAAGGAGGAGTCTAGATAGTGGATCAGATAGAACACAGGTTGAAGGAGGAGTCTAGATAGTGGATCAGATAGAACACAGGTTGAAGGAGGAGTCTAGATAGTGGTTCAGACAGAACACAGGTTGAAGGAGGAGTCTAGATAGTGGATCAGATAGAACACAGGTTGAAGGAGGAGTCTAGATAGTGGTTCAGACAGAACACAGGTTGAAGGAGGAGTCTAGATAGTGGATCAGATAGAACACAGGTTGAAGGAGGAGTCTAGATAGTGGATCAGATAGAACACAGGTTGAAGGAGGAGTCTAGATAGTGGATCAGATAGAACACAGGTTGAAGGAGGAGTCTAGATAGTGGATCAGATAGAACACAGGTTGAAGGAGGAGTCTAGATAGTGGATCAGATAGAACACAGGTTGAAGGAGGAGTCTAGATAGTGGATCAGATAGAACACAGGTTGAAGGAGGAGTCTAGCGAGTGGATCAGATAGAACACAGGTTGAAGGAGGAGTCTAGATAGTGGATCAGATAGAACACAGGTTGAAGGAGGAGTCTAGATAGTGGATCAGATAGAACACAGGTTGAAGGAGGAATCTAGATAGTGGATCAGATAGAACACAGGTTGAAGGAGGAGTCTAGATAGTGGATCAGATAGAACACCGGTTGAAGGAGGAGTCTAGATAGTGGATCAGATAGAACACAGGTTGAAGGAGGAGTCTAGATAGTGGATCAGATAGAACACAGGTTGAAGGAGGAGTCTAGAGAGTGGATCAGATAGAACACAGGTTGAAGGAGGAGTCTAGATAGTGGATCAGATAGAACACAGGTTGAAGGAGGAGTCTAGATAGTGGTTCAGATAGAACACAGGTTGAAGGAGGAGTCTAGATAGTGGATCAGATAGAACACAGGTTGAAGGAGGAGTCTAGATAGTGGATCAGATAGAACACAGGTTGAAGGAGGAGTCTAGAGAGTGGATCAGATAGAACACAGGTTGAAGGAGGAGTCTAGAGAGTGGATCAGATAGAACACAGGTTGAAGGAGGAGTCTAGATAGTGGATCAGATAGAACACAGGTTGAAGGAGGAGTCTAGAGAGTGGATCAGATAGAACACAGGTTGAAGGAGGAGTCTAGATAGTGGATCAGATAGAACACAGGTTGAAGGAGGAGTCTAGATAGTGGTTCAGATAGAACACAGGTTGAAGGAGGAGTCTAGATAGTGGATCAGATAGAACACAGGTTGAAGGAGGAGTCTAGAGAGTGGATCAGATAGAACACAGGTTGAAGGAGGAGTCTAGATAGTGGATCAGATAGAACACAGGTTGAAGGAGGAGTCTAGATAGTGGATCAGATAGAACACAGGTTGAAGGAGGAGTCTAGATAGTGGATCAGATAGAACACAGGTTGAAGGAGGAGTCTAGATAGTGGATCAGATAGAACACAGGTTGAAGGAGGAGTCTAGATAGTGGTTCAGATAGAACACAGGTTGAAGGAGGAGTCTAGATAGTGGATCAGATAGAACACAGGTTGAAGGAGGAGTCTAGATAGTGGATCAGATAGAACACAGGTTGAAGGAGGAGTCTAGATAGTGGATCAGATAGAACACAGGTTGAAGGAGGAGTCTAGATAGTGGATCAGATAGAACACAGGTTGAAGGAGGAGTCTAGATAGTGGATCAGATAGAACACAGGTTGAAGGAGGAGTCTAGATAGTGGATCAGATAGAACACAGGTTGAAGGAGGAGTCTAGATAGTGGTTCAGATAGAACACAGGTTGAAGGAGGAGTCTAGATAGTGGATCAGATAGAACACAGGTTGAAGGAGGAGTCTAGATAGTGGATCAGATAGAACACAGGTTGAAGGAGGAGTCTAGATAGTGGATCAGATAGAACACAGGTTGAAGGAGGAGTCTAGATAGTGGATCAGATAGAACACAGGTTTGAAGGAGGAGTCTAGATAGTGGTTCAGATAGAACACAGGTTGAAGGAGGAGTCTAGATAGTGGATCAGATAGAACACAGGTTGAAGGAGGAGTCTAGATAGTGGTTCAGATAGAACACAGGTTGAAGGAGGAGTCTAGATAGTGGATCAGATAGAACACAGGTTGAAGGAGGAGTCTAGATAGTGGATCAGATAGAACACAGGTTGAAGGAGGAGTCTAGAGAGTGGATCAGATAGAACACAGGTTGAAGGAGGAGTCTAGAGAGTGGATCAGATAGAACACAGGTTGAAGGAGGAGTCTAGATAGTGGATCAGATAGAAACACAGGTTGAAGGAGGAGTCTAGAGAGTGGATCAGATAGAACACAGGTTGAAGGAGGAGTCTAGATAGTGGATCAGATAGAACACAGGTTGAAGGAGGAGTCTAGATAGTGGTTCAGATAGAACACAGGTTGAAGGAGGAGTCTAGATAGTGGATCAGATAGAACACAGGTTGAAGGAGGAGTCTAGAGAGTGGATCAGATAGAACACAGGTTGAAGGAGGAGTCTAGATAGTGGATCAGATAGAACACAGGTTGAAGGAGGAGTCTAGATAGTGGTTCAGATAGAACACAGGTTGAAGGAGGAGTCTAGATAGTGGATCAGATAGAACACAGGTTGAAGGAGGAGTCTAGATAGTGGATCAGATAGAACACAGGTTGAAGGAGGAGTCTAGATAGTGGTTCAGATAGAACACAGGTTGAAGGAGGAGTCTAGATAGTGGATCAGATAGAACACAGGTTGAAGGAGGAGTCTAGATAGTGGATCAGATAGAACACAGGTTGAAGGAGGAGTCTAGATAGTGGATCAGATAGAACACAGGTTGAAGGAGGAGTCTAGATAGTGGATCAGATAGAACACAGGTTGAAGGAGGAGTCTAGATAGTGGATCAGATAGAACACAGGTTGAAGGAGGAGTCTAGATAGTGGATCAGATAGAACACAGGTTGAAGGAGGAGTCTAGATAGTGGTTCAGATAGAACACAGGTTGAAGGAGGAGTCTAGATAGTGGATCAGATAGAACACAGGTTGAAGGAGGAGTCTAGATAGTGGATCAGATAGAACACAGGTGAAGGAGGAGTCTAAGGATAAGTGGAGGGAGTCTAGATAGTGGATCAGATAGAACACAGGTTGAAGGAGGAGTCTAGATAGTGGATCAGATAGAACACAGGTTGAAGGAGGAGTCTAGATAGTGGATCAGATAGAACACAGGTTGTAGGAGGAGTCTAGAGACTAGGAGAGAGGGATAGGAGGAAAAACGTGACAAGAAAGCTCTCTGTTAGTTCTATTGATGCCATATGATCTCTCCGGTGTGTGTTTGTGTGATACATCAGAGCCATCCCATTCTAATAGCCTATGGGTCTATACAGCACGCACTATGGTCTTGATTCTGTCCATGTTGCTAGTCAGGTGCAAGCATTTCACTACACCTGCAATAACATCTGCTAAATATGTTTATGTGACCAATAACATTTGATTTGATTTTTTTTATATTTATACAGTGTTGTTCCCCAGGCAGTTTGATTCAGTGTTGTTCCCCAGACAGTTTGATTCAGTGTTGTTCCCCAGGCAGTTTGATTCAGTGTTGTTCCCCAGGCAGTTTGATACAGTATTGTTCCCCAGACAGTTTGATTCAGTGTTGTTCCCCAGGTAGTTTGATTCAGTGTTGTTCCCCAGGCAGTTTGATTCAGTATTGTTCCCCAGGCAGTTTGATTCAGTATTGTTCCCCAGGCAGTTTGATTCAGTATTGTTCCCCAGGCAGTTTGATTCAGTGTTGTTCCCCAGGCAGTTTGATTCAGTGTTGTTCCCCAGGCAGTTTGATTCAGTATTGTTCCCCAGGCAGTTTGATTCAGTGTTGTTCCCCAGGCAGTTTGATTCAGTATTGTTCCCCAGGCAGTTTGATTCAGTATTGTTTCCCAGGCAGTTTGATTCAGTGTTGTTCCCCAGGCAGTTTGATTCAGTATTGTTCCCCAGGCAGTTTGATTCAGTGTTGTTCCCCAGGCAGTTTGATTCAGTATTGTTCCCCAGGCAGTTTGATTCAGTATTGTTTCCCAGGCAGTTTGATTCAGTGTTGTTCCCCAGGCAGTTTGATTCAGTGTTGTTCCCCAGGCAGTTTGATTCAGTATTGTTCCCCAGGCAGTTTGATTCAGTATTGTTCCCCAGGCAGTTTGATTCAGTATTGTTCCCCAGGCAGTTTGATTCAGTATTGTTCCCCAGGCAGTTTGATTCAGTATTGTTCCCCAGGCAGTTTGATTCAGTGTTGTTCCCCAGGCAGTTTGATTCAGTGTTGTTCCCCAGGCAGTTTGATTCAGTATTGTTCCCCAGGCAGTTTGATTCAGTGTTGTTCCCCAGGCAGTTTGATTCAGTATTGTTCCCCAGGCAGTTTGATTCAGTATTGTTCCCAGGCAGTTTGATTCAGTGTTGTTCCCCAGGCAGTTTGATTCAGTATTGTTCCCAGGCAGTTTGATTCAGTGTTGTTCCCCAGGCAGTTTGATTCAGTATTGTTCCCCAGGCAGTTTGATTCAGTATTGTTCCCAGGCAGTTTGATTCAGTGTTGTTCCCCAGGCAGTTTGATTCAGTGTTGTTCCCCAGGCAGTTTGATTCAGTATTGTTCCCCAGGCAGTTTGATTCAGTGTTGTTCCCCAGGCAGTTTGATTCAGTGTTGTTCCCCAGGCAGTTTGATTCAGTATTGTTCCCCAGGCAGTTTGATTCAGTGTTGTTCCCCAGGCAGTTTGATTCAGTGTTGTTCCCCAGGCAGTTTGATTCAGTATTGTTCCCCAGGCAGTTTGATTCAGTGTTGTTCCCCAGGCAGTTTGATTCAGTGTTGTTCCCCAGGCAGTTTGATTCAGTATTGTTCCCCAGGCAGTTTGATTCAGTGTTGTTCCCAGGCAGTTTGATTCAGTGTTGTTCCCCAGGCAGTTTGATTCAGTGTTGTTCCCAGGCAGTTTGATTCAGTATTGTTCCCCAGGCAGTTTGATTCAGTATTGTTCCCCAGGCAGTTTTGATTCAGTGTTGTCCCCAGGCAGTTTGATTCAGTGTTGTTCCCCAGGCAGTTTGATTCAGTATTGTTCCCCAGGCAGTTTGATTCAGTGTTGTTCCCCAGGCAGTTTGATTCAGTGTTGTTCCCCAGGCAGTTTGATTCAGTATTGTTCCCCAGGCAGTTTGATCAGTGTTGTTCCCCAGGCAGTTTGATTCAGTGTTGTTCCCCAGGCAGTTTGAGTATCAGTATTGTTCCCCAGGCAGTTTGATTCAGTGTTGTTCCCCAGGCAGTTTGATTCAGTGTTGTTCCCCAGGCAGTTTGATTCAGTATTGTTCCCCAGGCAGTTTGATTCAGTGTTGTTCCCCAGGCAGTTTGATTCAGTGTTGTTCCCCAGGCAGTTTGATTCAGTATTGTTCCCCAGGCAGTTTGATTCAGTGTTGTTTCCCAGGCAGTTTGATTCAGTGTTGTTCCCCAGGCAGTTTGATTCAGTGTTGTTCCCCAGGCAGTTTGATTCAGTATTGTTCCCCAGGCAGTTTGATTCAGTATTGTTCCCCAGGCAGTTTGATTCAGTGTTGTTCCCCAGGCAGTTTGATTCAGTGTGTTCCCAGGCAGTTTGATTCAGATGTGTTCCCCAGGCAGTTTGATTCAGTAGTGTTCCCAGGCAGTTTGATTCAGTGTTGTTCCCAGGCAGTTTGATTCAGTGTTGTTCCCCAGGCAGTTTGATTCAGTATTGTTCCCCAGGCAGTTTGATTCAGTGTTGTTCCCCAGGCAGTTTGATTCAGTGTTGTTCCCCAGGCAGTTTGATTCAGTATTGTTCCCCAGGCAGTTTGATTCAGTGTTGTTCCCCAGGCAGTTTGATTCAGTGTTGTTCCCCAGGCAGTTTGATTCAGTATTGTTCCCCAGGCAGTTTGATTCAGTGTTGTTCCCCAGGCAGTTTGATTCAGTGTTGTTCCCCAGGCAGTTTGATTCAGTGTTGTTCCCCAGGCAGTTTGATTCAGTATTGTTCCCCAGGCAGTTTGATTCAGTATTGTTCCCCAGGCAGTTTGATTCAGTGTTGTTCCCCAGGCAGTTTGATACAAGGTCACTCAAAGGGATTTTTAATTAAAGCCCATTCAGTCGCACATTAGGATCAGCTGTTGCAGATTTTATTACTGCCAGTGGGCACAGAGCTTCACATGATGTAATCCACTATCGATTCCTCCCTCTGGAGCAACTCTCTCTGAGTGATACTCTGTCTGTCTGTCTGTCTGTCTGTCTGTCTGTCTGTCTGTCTGTCTGTCTGTCTGTCTGTCTGTCTGTCTGTCTGTCTGTCTGTCTGTCTGTCTGTCTGTCTGTCTGTCTGTCTGTCTGTCTGTCTGTCTGTCTGTCTGTCTGTCTGTCTGTCTGTCTGTCTGTCTGTCTGTCTGTCTGTCTGTCTCTCTCCTCACCCTTCTCTTTGTCCCGCTTTCTCAATTTTCTCTCTATCTATGTCTCTTACACCAGTGTCAGATCTAGTCTAGTGCTCAGAGCCATACAGACGACAGATATTTCATATAAAAGTTTAACGGTATCTGCACTTCAACACTAGGGCCTAATCTGCCATGTCATAGCTCAGTGGAGCCCTGTGTGTGTGTGTGTGTGTGTGTGTGTGTGTGTGTGTGTGTGTGTGTGTGTGTTGTGTGTGTGTGTGTGTGTGTGTGTGTGTGTGTGTGTGTGTGTGTGTGTGTGTGTGTGTGTGTGTGTGTGTGTGTGTGTGTGTGTGTGTGTGTATTTAACTATCCTTGGGGGGACCAGAAGTCCCCACAAGAATACTAAACAAACAAACATTTGACCAACTCTGGACATTTTGTTAGTCCCCACAAGGTCAAATGCTATTTCTAATGGCTTTAGGATTAAGGTTAGAATTAGTGTTAGGGTTAGAAGCTAGGGTTAGTTTTAGGGTTAGGAACTAAGGCTAGGTTTAGGGTAGGTTTTTGGGTTAAGGTTAGGGTTAAGGTTAGGGTTATGGTAAGGTTTAATAGGGTTTCTGTTAATGCTGGTATCAAACCTTGGGTTGCACGGGCCTATTGCAACTTCCTGCACTGTTTCTATATTGTACATCCGACCGGTCTGGAGAGTGTAGGAGACCATGAAAGGCCGAGAGCTCCGAGGCGTCACCCATGACAGTCCAACAACAGGAGGAAGACAATTATTGATAAAGTGGTAAAAAGTTGTAACTTTAAAACAAATTTTATATAAACAAATCATAATTAAACATGCAAACTGGATCAATTAAATAAATAATTAAATAAGTACATAATTGGAAATCCCCCCAATGGATGATGGGATTAAGTGCTCCAAAGATAAGTGTTATGTTAAAGTGCTTGATATAATAAAATTCAACTGATAAATAAGACCTATTCAATTCTGATAGCTTAACAGGGAAGCTACATAACATCCTCTGTTGCCTCACTTAAAGCTTCTGATAAACCACAGGTGGTGAAGGTAGTCAACATTACATGACCTCCTCCACACTGATTCTCAACACAGGGGCCCCACAAGGGTGTGTCCTCAGTCCCCTCCTGCATGGCCTCACACAGCTCCAACTCTATCGTCATGTTCGCTGACGACACGACAGTAGTAGGCCTGATTACCACCAACGATGAGACCGGCCTACAGGGAGGAGGTTGGCACTCTGACGGCGTGGTGCCAAGTAAACAACCTCTCCCTCAACGTCGAGAAAAACAAAGGAGCTGATTGAGGACTTCAGAAGGAACCAGGTTGGGCACGCCCCCATCCTCATCAACAGGGTCACCATGGAGACGGTCAAAAACTTCAAGATTCTAATTTGTTATTTGATTTCAGACAAATTGAATAGAACAGGTTGAACAAGCCAGAATGATTTTTTTAGCATACCAATCAGAAAAAGCACTTCAGATGGACAACCTTTTTTAAGTGTGTCGCTAGCAGCCTCATTCAGACAGCAGATACAGTCAGACGGTTAAAGACTAGCACTGAATACAGAGTCAACATCACGGGCTATAAGGACCTCGTATAAACAATGATAAGTAGTTATAGTCCAGTTGTAAATATGATATAAGTAATTATATGTATAGTTTAGGCCAGGGGTATTCAACTCTCACCCTACGAGGTCTGGACTACTGCTGGTGTTCTGTTCTATTGCACACACCTGGTGTCTCAGGTCTAAATCAGTCCCTGGTTAGAGGTGAACAATGAAAAAAGAAGTGGAACTGGCTTCCAGGTCCAGATTAGAATTGGAGGGTGTAGGCAGTAGTACGAGTAAGCAGTACTGCAGTTGCTATATGATGATGTGTGCAGTAACAGTAATGGTGATGTACATTGAGTATACAAAACATTAAGAACACCTGCTCTTTCCAAGACATAGACTGACCAGGTGAATCCAGTTGAAAGCCGGACATGGATTGTGCATGTGTGCCATTCAGAGGGGGAATGCGCAAGACACAAGATTAAAGTGCCTTTTAAGTGCCTTACAGTCTACAGTCGACAGTCTACATTCTACAGTACGAGTTTTAGAACACCTACTCATTCAAGGGTTTTTCTTTATTTGACTATTTTCTGTATTGTAGAATAATAGTGAAGACATCAAAACTATGAAATAACACATATGTAACCCGATTCAGGAAACGGCTTATGTCACGTCATGACTTCACAGGAGAGCCGTTTGAACATAAAAAAAAATGTTTTTATCAAAATGCAAACGTGTATGCCAACTGTAAATACAAATAAAATAGTTAAATTACGAGCCTTGTTGGTTAACCCACAGAAAAAGATGATTGGCTGAGATAATGAGTGGGCTGGACATCACGAGAGAGGAGTTCGGATTGGTCAGCCATATAGAAGGCTTCTGTCTATTTGAGCTCGTCAGTCTGTGTTGGTAATCCTGTCAAAAGCGACTTTAAAAAAAGGAATTGTGTAGTGGAGCTGCATAGGTGGTGCTCTCCACTTTCTGGAGGACAGAGTCTTGAAATCAGTGGAATTAGAGTGTGACAGTTAAGGAGATGGAGAAAACACCTGTCTCCGGATTACATCTTCAAACTAAGGGCAAACGTGGTATGGCATTTCTAACAGGGAGACACGTCCATCATGCATGATGATGTACACAGGTAATAAATTCTAGCGTTTGCGAGCTACATTGGTAAACAAATCCAGAGATAAACAAATCATCGGCCAGAGCGTCAAGTGTGTGCTCCGAGAGCGAAACGAGATGGGTAGGGCTAAAGCTTAAGAGGGTGTGAACGATGCTGAGTGGGTGTAGACAAAGAAGAGCTCTCCAGTAGATACCAAAACATTCAAAAGCGATTTTCACAAAAGTGAGTTTACAAGTTGATCAACTTTCAATGCAGAATTACTTTCCCATTGTTCCTCAAATGCAGGGTATGATATACGATTTTGAAGCTCTGGGCCTCTACTTTTATCCAATATAAGAAACACCATTTCACATTTTTTCAGAATTTTGCTACATAAGACCGAATCCAGGTGGTGAGTCACGTATAGAATCATGTAGTAACCAAAAGTGTTAAATAATCCAAATGTAATTTTGTATTTGAGATTCTTCAAAGAGATTCTTCACCCTTTGCCTTGATGACAGCTTTGCACACTCTTGGCAGTCGCCTGGAATGCATTTCAATTAACAGGTGTGCCTTGTTCAAAGTTAATTTGTGGAATTTCTTTCCTTCTTAATGTGTTTGAGCCAAGCCAGTTGTGTTGTGACAAAGTAAAGGGGGTATACAGAAGATAGCTATATTTGGTAAAATACCAAGTCCATATTATGGCAAGAATAGCTAAAATAAGCAAAGAGAAACGACAGTCCATCATTATTTAAGACATGAAGGTCAGTCAATAAGGAACATTTCAAGAACTTTGAAAGTTTCTTCAAGTGCAGTCACAAAAACCATCAAGCGCTATGATGAAACTGGCTCTCATGAGGACCGCCACAGAAAAGGATTATCTGCTGCAGAGGACAAGTTCATTAGAGTTACCAGCCTCAGACATTGCAGCCCAAATAAATGCTTCACAGAGTTCAAGTAACAGACACATCTCAACATTAACTGTTCAGAGGAGACTGCGTGAATCAAGCCTTCATGGCCGATTGCTGCAAAGAAACCACTACTAAAGGACACCAATAAGAAGAAGAGACTTGCCTTGGCCAAGAAACATGCGCAATGGACATTCGACCGGTGGAAATCCTTTGGTCTGATGAGTCCAAATTTGAGTTTTGGTTCCAACCGCCGTGTCTTTGTGACACACAGAGTAGGTGAACGGATGATCTCTGCATGTATGGTTCCCACCGTGAAGCATAGAGGAGGAGGTGTGATGGTGTGGGGGTGCTTTGCTGGTGACACGGTCAATGATTTATTTAGAATTCAAGGCACACTTAACCAGCACGGCTACCACAGTATTCTGGAGCGATACGCCATCCAATCTGGTTTGCGCTTAGTGGGACTATCATTTGTTTTTCAACAGGACAATGACCCAACACACCTTCAGGGTGTGTAAGGGCTATTTGACCAAGAAAGAGAGTGATGGAGTGCTGCATCAGATGACCTGGCCTCCAAAATCTCCTGACCTCAACCCAATTTAGATGATTTTGGATGAGTTGGAACGCAGAGTGATGGAAAAGCGTTATTTCATAGTTTTGTCTTCACTATTATTCTACAATGTAGAAAATAGAAAAAATTAAGAAAAACCCTTGAATGACTAGGTCTGTCCAAACTTTTGACTGGTACTGTATATTTGTGAGATGTACTGACATGTTGAATGCACCGAGCTGTCTGTCTAAACTACTGGCACAGACACCCATGCATATCCCACAAGACATGCCACCAGAGGTCTCTTCACAGTCCCCAAGTCCAGAACAGACTATGGGAGGCGCACAGTACTATATAGAGCTACGACGACATGGAACTCTATTCCACATCAAGTAATTCATGCAAGCACTAAAATTAGATTACAAAAACTGATAAAAAAAAACACCTTATAGAACAGCGGGGACTGTGAAGGAACACAAACATAGGCACAGACACATGCATACAAACATACGATAACATACACACACACGATAACATGAAGTTTGTGTTGTAGATATGTGGTAGTGGAGTAGGGGCCTGAGGGCCCACACTTAGTGTGTTGTAGATATGTGGTAGTGGAGTAGGGGCCTGAGGGCCCACACTTAGTGTGTTGTAGATATGTGGTAGTGGAGTAGGGGCCTGAGGACACACACTTAGTGTGTTGTAGATATGTGGTAGTGGAGTAGGGGCCTGAGGGCCCACACTTAGTGTGTTGTAGATATGTGGTAGTGGAGTAGGGGCCTGAGGGTACACAGTGTGTTGTAGATATGTTGTAGTGGAGTAGGGGCCTGAGGACACACACTTAGTGTGTTGTAGATATGTGGTAGTGGAGTAGGGGCCTGAGGGCCCACACTTAGTGTGTTGTAGATATGTGGTATTGGAGTAGGGGCCTGAGGGCCCACACTTAGTGTTTTGTAGATATGTGGTAGTGGAGTAGGGGCCTGAGGGCACACACTTAGTGTGTTGTAGATATGTGGTAGTGGAGTAGGGGCCTGAGGGCACACACTTAGTGTGTTGTAGATATGTGGTAGTGGAGTAGGGGCCTGAGGGCACACACTTAGTGTGTTGTAGATATGTGGTAGTGGAGTAGGGGCCTGAGGGCCCACAGTGTGTTGTGAAATCTGTTATGAAGAGTAATGCTAATGGTGATCATAATAAATACAAACACAGATGCAGCACGTGTCAAACTCATTCCCCGAAGGGCCTAGTGTCTGAAGGTTTTTGCTCCTCCCTTGTACTTGATGGATTAATTAAGGTCACTAATTAGTAAGGAACTACCCTCACCTGGTTGCTTAGGTCTTAATAAACCTAAAACCAGCAGACTCCAGGCCCTCCATGAAATTAGTTTGACACCCCTGGTCTACAGTACAGTTAGTGATGGTAATACCAGAAGTTAATAGTTGCTCTACTTACTCTGCAGTTACCCAGCTCCTCTACAGACAGAATGATGGTGCCACATTTCTTCCCAGCTATACCGCTGTAGAAAACAGAGACAGAAGAGAGAGGACAACACATGGTTAAGTTTAGCCAGGGACGGGTGAAGCATCTGTACAACAGAGATGCCGAGTTCCAGTCCTCCAGGACCAGAGTGTCAGGATGTGTTGACGCCCACTTGATCGTGAAATGTCACCGGTTGGCTAGCGAGGGAACACACCTGGTTTTCTAGATCACAATGAGACACATTGTTCTGATTGCATGTAACAGAAACGGCATGGAACTCTCTGTCACTGTCCATGGTTCTGAAACCATCTGGAGCACAGGGTTGACAGATGCTGTCCATGGTGCTGAATATACATCTCCCTCATCTTCTTATCCTCCTCTCTCCCTCCATCTCTCCACCTCTCTCTTTCTCTCTTCCTCCATCTCTCCACCTCTCTCTTTCTCTCTTCCTGCCATCTTTCCACCTCTCTCTCTCTCCCTCCATCTCTCCACCTCTCTCTTTCTCTCTTCCACCATCTCTCCACCTCTCTCTTTTTCTCCTCCTCCATCTCTCCACCTCAATCTCTCTCTCTCCCTCCATCTCTCTTTCTCTCCTCCTCCATCTCTCCACCTCAATCTCTCTCTCTCTGTCTCTCTGTCTCTCTCTGTCTCTCTGTTTCTGTCTCTCTCTCTCTCTCTCTCTGTCTCTGTTTATCTCTTTCTCTCTCTCTCCCTCTCCTTCCCCCCCCCTCTCTCTCTCTGTGTGTGTGTGTGTGTGTGTGTGTGTGTGTGTGTGTGTGTGTGTGTGTGTGTGTGTGTGTGTGTGTGTGTGTGTGTGTGTGTGTGAGAGAGAGAGAGAGAGAGAGAGAGAGAGAGAGAGAGAGAGAGTGAGGCAGGTAGAGGAAGGAAGGGAGGAAGGGAGGGGGGATGTGAGAACAAGCTAGAGAGAGGAGGAAGAGGATGGCGATTGCTGGGGTATAAGTTGAGAGAAAAACAAAGAATGTTGGGGAAAAGGATGTGTGGTGTTGTCTACTCTCTGTTTGACCAGGGGGTTTAATGACACTGGAGTGGACGTCTGCTAATTGGCTCACTCGTCAGTGGACAGCTCTCTGTGTGTCATGAGAGAAGGGGGCTTATTAATGTGACGGATGAGCACAGATGGAGCCGGCAGGGTGGAGCCGACAGGTTGGAGCAGACTGGAGCTGGCAGGGTGGAGCCGGCAGGGTGGAGCCGACAGGGTGGAGCCGACAGGGTGGAGCAGACTGGAGCTGGCAGGGTGGAGCCGGCAGGGTGGAGCCGGCAGGGTGGAGCCGGCAGGGTGGAGCAGACTGGAGCTGGCAGGGTGGAGCCGACAGGGTGGAGCCGGCAGGGTGGAGCCGGCAGGGTGGAGCCGACAGGGTGGAGCAGACTGGAGCTGGCAGGGTGGAGCCGACAGGGTGGAGCCGGCAGGGTGGAGCCGACAAGGTGGAGCCGGCAGGGTGGAGCCAACAGGGTGGAGCCAACAGGGTGTAGCCAACAGGGTGGAGCTGGCAGGGTGGAGCCGGCAGGGTGGAGCCGGCAGGGTGGAGCCGGCAGGGTGGAGCCAGCAGGGTGGAGAAGACTGGAGCTGGCAGGGTGGAGCCAGCAGGGTGGAGCAGACTGGAGCTGGCAGGGTGGAGCCGACAGGGTGGAGCCAACAGGGTGAAGCAGACTGGAGCTGGCAGGGTGAAGCCAACAAGGTGGAGCCGGCAGGGTGGAGCCGGCAGGGTGGAGCCAACAGGGTGGAGCCAACAGGGTGGAGCCAACAGGGTGGAGCCGGCAGGGTGGAGCCGGCAGGGTGGAGCCGGCAGGGTGGAGCCGGCAGGGTGGAGCCAACAGGGTGGAGCCGGCAGGGTGGAGCCAACAGGGTGGAGCCAACAGGGTGGAGCCCGCAGGGTGGAGCCAACAAGGTGGAGCCGGCAGGGTGGAGCCGGCAGGGTGGAGCCGGCAGGGTGGAGCCGGCAGGGTGGAGCAGACTGGAGCCAGCAGGGTGGAGACGGCAGGGTGGAGCCGGCAGGGTGGAGCCAACAGGGTGGAGCCAACAGGGTGGAGCCAACAGGGTGAAGCCGGCAGGGTGGAGCCGGCAGGGTGGAGCCAACAGGGTGGAGCCGGCAGGGTGGAGCCGACAGGGTGGAGCCGACAGGGTGGAGCCAACAGGGTGGAGCCAACAGGGTGGAGCCGACAGGGTGGTGTGTACATGCATCTTGCCCTTTTCCCCAACATTCTTTGTTTTTCTCTCAACTTATACCCCAGCAATCGCCATCCTCTTCCTCCTCTCTCTGGCTTGTTCTCACATCCCCCCTCCCTTCCTCCCTTCCTTCCTCTACCTGCCTCCCACTCTCTTCCCTCCCTCTGAACCCTAAGGATTAGACTGACTGAGTAATAGCCTTGAATCATTTAAGAGCTAGTTTCAGCAACCAGATGAGATGGTGGAGCTAAAGTTCCAGTAAGAGGCTGGAATGGTGCAGGAGGTCAGAGGTCCACTGGGATCTCCTCACTGCTACGCTATCAGGCCACTCAATAAGAACAAGTCAGGGAATGGATTTATTTATTCATTTAATGCAAATCCCATAGAGGTATTTACCTAACCTTGCCTCACCTTGGATGTTCTCTCTCTCTCTCTCTCTCTCTCTCTCTCTCTCTCTCTCTCTCTGCATCTCTCTCTTGCTCTCTTTCTCACATCTTTACTAAAGTGTGTTCACCCGACTGGTCAATAATAAAAAATCTTGTTGCAGTTCACATTGATGGCGTCTTCAGGATCTTAATCAATTGTTCAATGTTTACAGATTTAGAATAAGAGCATTAAGGCTGAGGGTTGAGGTCTGATTGAAGAGGAATGTGGGACTCCATCCATTACCTCTTTGATCTTTTATTTAGAGTGTATTTTCCCTTGGCCACTGCTCTGAGAGCATCTAGGTTGAGAGAACAGAGTACACTATGTCATTATGGATCTTTGGTAGAGAGATATCTCACAGATTCACAGATAGTTCTCTCCCAAACACACCCTCCTCAAACTCCTCCTCTCCCACCCTCCTCAAACTCCTCCTCTCCCACCCTCCTCAAACTCCTCCTCTCCCACCCTCCTCAAACTCCTCCTCTCCCACCCTCCTCAAACTCCTCCTCTCCCACCCTCCTCAAACTTCTCCTCTCCCACAGTCCTTTAAATGTTCCTCTCCCACTATCGGATGGTTGCATCACCTACAGTTCCACGAGTTCAGAGAAAACATTCAAAGGCCACTGAAACCCCAAGCATTCCTTCCTTCCTTCCTTCCTTCCTTCCTTCCTTCCTTCCTTCCTTCCTTCCTTCCTTCCTCTCTGTCTTTCTCTTTCTCTTTCATCCTTCTTATATCTATCTCCCTCTCCTTTCTTTCTCTCCCTCTTCCTCTCTTTCTCTCCCTTGTCTCTTTATCCTCCTTCTCTCCTTCTCTATTAAATCCAGTTCCATCATGGCTGGTCAGAAATAGATGGTCTGTATGAGCCCATTGAGGAACAGTACAACGGAGTAACAGTGACAAAGGGTCTAAACGGTCTGAACTGGGTCACAGGCTGGGTCCTGAGGGTCTGAACTGGGTGACAGGCTGGGTCCTGAGGGTCTGAACTGGGTGACAGGCTGGGTCCTGAGGGTCTGAACTGGGTGACAGGCTGGGTCCTGAGGGTCTGAACTGGGTGACAGGCTGGGTCCTGAGGGTCTGAACTGTTAAGGTGCTGAGGGACAGTACATTGTATGGTTATTGAGGTGCTGAGGGACAGTACATTGTATGGTTATTGAGGTGCTGAGGGACAGTAGATTGTATGTTATTGAGGTGCTGAAGGACAGTACATTGTATGGTTATTGAGGTGCTGAAGGACAGTACATTGTATGGTTATTGAGGTGCTGAGGGACAGTACATTGTATGGTTATTGAGGTGCTGAGGGACAGTACATTGTATGGTTATTGAGGTGCTGAGGGACAGTACATTGTATGGTTATTGAGGTGCTGAGGGACAGTACATTGTATGGTTATTGAGGTGCTGAGGGACAGTACATTGTATGGTTATTGAGGTGCTGAGGGACAGTACATTGTGTGGTTACTGTATGGTCCTTTGTCATCCTGGAAAAAGATAGCTGGTGCAAAACACTCTCTAGAACAGCCTCAGAAAACAGTCTCTGCTGCTTTTGTTCTGACACTAACACCTTTATGACCCTACCTGACGTGACACCTGACTTGACATGTGAAAGGCATGTGAAAGGCATGTGAAAGGCATGTGAAAGGCATGTGAAAGTGTGTGTGTGTTATGTATACAGTTGAAGTCGGAAGTTTACATACACCTAGGTTGGAGTCATAAAAACTCGTTCTTCAACCACTCCACAAATGTCTTGTTAACAAACTATAGTTTTGGCAAGTCGGTTAGGACATCTACTTTGTGCATGACACAAGTAATTTTTCCAACAATTGTTTACAGACAGATTATTTCACTTATAATTCACTGTATCACAATTCAAGTGGGTCAGAAGTTAACATACACTAAGTTGACTGTGCCTTTATACAGCTTGGAAAAATCCAGAAAATTATGTCATGGCTTTAGAAGCTTCTGATAGGCTAATTGACATCATTTGAGTCAATTGGAGGTGTACCTGTGGATGTATTTCAAGGCCTACCTTCAAACTCAGTGCCTCTTTACTTGACATCATGGGAAAATCAAATGAAATCAGCCAAGACCGCAGAAAAAAAATTGTAGACCTCCACAAGTCTGGTTCATCCTTGGGAGCAATTTCCAAACGCCTGAAGGTACCACGTTCATCTGTACAAACAATAGTATGCAAGTATAAACACCATGGGACCACGCAGCCGTCATACCGCTCAGGAAGGAGACGTGTTCTGTCTCCTAGAGATGAATGTACTTTGGTGCGAAAAGTCAAATCAATCCCAGAACAACACAAAGGACCTTGTGAAGATGCTGGAGGAAACAGGTACAAAAGTATCTATATCCACAGTAAAACGTGTCATATATCGACATAACCTGAAAGGCCGCTCAGCAAGGAAGAAGCCACTGCTCCAAAACCGCCATAAAAAAGCCAGACTACAGTTTGCAACTGCACATGGGGACAAAGATCGTACTTTTTGGAGAAATGTCCTCTGGTTTGATGAAACAAAAAAAGAACTGTTTGGCCATAATGACCATCATTATGTTTGGAGGAAAAAGGGGGAGGCTTGCAAGCCGAAGAACACCATCCCAACTGTGAAGCACGGGGGTTGCATCATCATGTTGTGGGGGTGCTTTGCTGCAGGAGGGACTGGTGCACTTCACAAAATAGATGGCATCATGAGGGAGGAAATTATGTGGATATATTGAAGCAACATCTCAAGACATCAGTCAGGAAGTTAAAGCTTGGTCGCAAATGAGTCTTCCAAATGGACAATGACCCCAAGCATAAATCCAAAGTTGTGGCAAAATGGCTAAAGGACAACAAAGTCAAGGTATTGGAGTGGCCATCACAAAGCCATGACCTCAATCCCATAGAACATTTGTGGGCAGAACTGAAAAAGCGTGTGCAAGCAAGGAGGCCTACAAACCTGGCTCAGTTACACCAGCTCTGTCAGCAGGAATGGGACAAAATTCACCCAACTTATTGTGGGAAACTTGTGGAAGGCTGCCCGAAACGTTTGACCCAAGTTAAACAATTTGAAGGGCAATGCTACCAAATACTAATTGAGTGTATTTAAACTTCTGACCCACTGGGAATCTGGTGAAAGAAATAAAAGCTGAAATAAATCATTCTCTCTACTATTATTCTGACATTTCACATTCTTAAAATAAAGTGGTGATCCTAACTGACGTAAGACAGGGAATTTTTACTCTGATTAAATGTCAAGAATTGTGAAAAACTGAGTTTAAATGTATTTGGCTAAGGTGTACGTAAACCTCCGAATTCAACTGTAGGTGTATATGTGTGTGTAGGTGTGTGTGTGTATATGTGTGTGTGTGTGTATATGTATGTGTGTGTGTATATGTGTGTGTGTGTGTGTGTGTGTGTGTGTGTGTGTGTGTGTGTGTGTGTATATGTGTGTAGTTGTGTGTGTGTCTGTCTGTGTTTCTCTCAAGGAGGTTGTGTGTAAAAGGCAGTTTTTCCATCATGTTGAGAACCTGCGGTGGTTCATCAAACCAAGCAAAACCCACAGTCCACCCAAAAACCCAAAGCAATAAAAAGAGCTCTTTAAACTCTGCCAGATAAGATGTGGAAGGAAGCGGCTCTCCCCACTGAAGCAAAGCCAGGACCCCTGAAGAGGAGCACAGTGTTCCCATCACACTCTATCAACAAAACTCATAACAGAGAAAGCTGCATGGCCATGTTATTTCCTCTGCATCTCCCTGCATGTGTAATACACACAGCCATTTCCTGCAGTAGAATGAACAAAGTGCCCTCTAGTGGCCTCATGGGTGGAACATTGTTAATATTTTTTTGAATTTCAGAATTAATAAACATTATATATTTGTTTAACGCCGACAATGCAGTGTTTCTATGTCAAACTGTTTTGTTCAGTCTTCTGTGATGTATATAAAGTGTAATATTGGGATGCAAACTGAAAATGTAATCCATTTCACCTCTATATCTGACATGGTTCAGGTGTCTTCTTTCTTTAAGTCCATAACCATGTGTGTGAGGTGTATATTTTTCTTTCAGAGTAGATTTGTTTAAGACTACCAAGAAACACTGTGTGTTAACCTGATTTAGCCCACTGCTGTAAAAGGTAAGCACATAGCTTCAAAGCTCTGGGAACAGACAGGGAAAGGGTTTGAAGACTGATATTAAAGGAGGTATTTTGCAAGCAGAGGGCCATGCTGTAAAAATGCAATTGTAAAACGGAGGGTGCTGGAGAGAGAGTGTGTGTGTGTGTGTGTGTGTGTGTGTGTGTGTGTGTGTGTGTGTGTGCGTGCGTGCGTGCGTGCGTGTGTGTGTGTAAAAGAGAGAGAGAGAGTCAGTGTGTGTTACATATGTATGTAACCACCCTGCCGGCTACACCCTGTTGGCTCCACCCTGTTGGCTCCACCCTGTTGGCTCCACCCTGTTGGCTCCACCCTGTTGGCTACACCCTGTTGGCTCCACCCTGTTGGCTCCACCCTGTTGGCTACACCCTGCCGCCTAGACCCTGTTGGCTCCACCCTGTTGGCTACACCCTGCCGCCTAGACCCTGTTGGCTCCACCCTGTTGGCTCTACCCTGCCGGCTCCACCCTGTTGGCTCCACCCTGTTGGCTACACCCTGTTGGCTCCACCCTGTTGGCTCCACCCTGTTGGCTCCACCCTGCATGACAGCTTTGCACCGGCTTGGCATTCTCTCAACCAGCTTCACGTGGAATGCTTTTCCAATAGCCTGGAAGGAGTTCCCACATATGCTGAGCACTTGTTGGCTGCTTTCCGTCACTTTGCGGTCCAACTCATCCCAAACCATCTCATTTGGGTTGAGGTTGGGGGATTTTGGAGGCCAGGTCATCTGATGCAGCACTCCATCACTCTCCTTCTTGGTCAAATAGCCCTCACACAGCCTGGAGGTGTGTTTTGGTAATTGTCCTGTTGAAAAACAAATAATAAGCGCAAACTAGATTGGATGGCTTATCACTGCATAATGCTGTGGTAGCCATGCTGGTTGAGTGTGCCTTGAATTCTAAATAAATCACTGACAGTGTCACCAGCAAAGCACCATCACACCTCCTCCAGGCTTCACGGTGGGAACCACACACGTGGAGATCATCAATTCACCTACTCTGCATCTCATAAAGACATGGCGTTTGGAACCAAAAAGGACAGATTTCCACCGGTCTAATGTCCATTGCGCATGTTTCTTGGCCCAAGCAAGTGTCTTCTTATTATTGATGTCCTTTAGTAGTGGTTCCTTTGTAGCAATTCGACCATGCAGGCCTGATTCACACAGTCACCTCTGAACAGCTGATGTTGAGATGTGTCTGTTACTTGAACTCTGTGAAGCATTTATTTGGGGTGCAATTTCTGAGGCTGGTAACTCTAATGAACTTATCCTCTGCAGCAGAGGTAACTCTGGGTCTTCCTTTCCTGTGGTGGTCCTCATGAGAGCCAGTTTCATCATAGCGCTTGATGGTTTTTGCGACTGCACTTGAAGAAACTTTCAAAGTTCTTGAAAATCTTCCCTATTGACTGACCTTCATGTCTTAAAATAATGATGGACTGTCGTTTCTCTTTGCTTATTTGAGCTGTTCTTGCCATAATATGTCACAACACAACTGATTGGCTCAAACACATTAAGAAGGATAGAAATTCCACAAATTAACTTTTAACAAGGCACACCTGTTAATTGAAATGCATTCCAGGTGACTACCTCATGAAGCTGGTGGAGAGAATGCCAAGAGTGTGCAAAGCTGTCCAAAGTATTTTGGATTAGTTTTAGAAAGTAAGTCATAACATCGATTTTCAACCAATGTACTAAAAAAACATGTTATATTTCCATTCTCAGGTTAGCAGTCAAATTTTCTCACAGGCACTGAGCGAGCCTAATAAGTCCCCCAGCTATCTTAGGCTGAGGACCCTTGGTGCTGCTTATGACCAAATGTCAGAAGCTTTCTTCATCACAGAGAATTAAGTTAGGTAGGCAGAAGGCAGGCAGCAGGCAGGCAGGCAGGCAGGCAGGCAGCAGGCAGGCAGGCAGCAGGGAGGCAGGCAGCCTTCAGGCAGCAGGCAGGCAGGTAGGCAGCAGGGAGGCAGGCAGCCATCAGGCAGCAGGCAGGCAGGCAGCAGGGAGGCAGGCAGGCAGCCATCAGGCAGCAGGGAGGCAGGCATGCAGCAGGGAGGCAGGCAGCAGGCAGGCAGGCAGCAGGGAGGCAGGCAGGCAGCAGGGAGGCAGGCAGCTATCAGGCAGCAGGCAGGCAGGCAGCAGGGAGGCAGGCAGCAGGCAGGCAGCAGGGAGGCAGACAGCAGGCAGGCAGCAGGGAGGCAGACAGCAGGCAGGCAGCAGGGAGGCAGACAGGCAGCAGGGAGGCAGGCAGCAGGGAGGCAGGCAGCAGGCAGGCAGGCAGGCAGACAGCAGGCAGGCAGCAGGGAGGCAGACAGCCATCAGGCAGCAGGCAGCAGGACGAGGAACACCCTAAATCTCTCTACATCTCTGACAGTCTTTGAAGCTGTGCTAGGAAAGTCTTTGTTCTACAAATCAAATGTGACCCAATTCAGGAAACTAGGCGGCGTATGTCGCAAGTCACGACTTCCCAGGAGAGCCGTTTGAACATAAAAACATGCAGAGCAGAACATTTTCTCGACTAGCCACAGCCTCCACTAGCCACAGCCTCCACTAGCCACAGCCTCCACTAGGTACAGCCTCCACTAGCCACAGCCTCCACTAGGTACAGCCTCCACTAGGTACAGCCTCCACTAGCCACAGCCTCCACTAGGTACAGCCTCCACTAGCCACAGCCTCCACTAGCCACAGCCTCCACTAGGTACAGCCTCCACTAGGTACAGCCTCCACTAGGTACAGGCTCCACTAGCCACAGCCTCCACTAGGTACAGCCTCCACTAGCCACAGCCTCCACTAGGTACAATCTCCACTAGCCACAGCCTCCACTAGGTACAGCCTCCACTAGCTACAGCCTCCACTAGCTACAGCCTCCACTAGGTACAAACTCCACTAGCTACAGCCTCCACTAGGTACAGCCTCCACTAGGTACAGCCTCCACTAGCCACAGCCTCCACTAGCCACAGCCTCCACTAGGTACAGCCTCCACTAGGTACAGCCTCCACTAGCCACAGCCTCCACTAGCCACATTCTCCACTAGGTACAGCCTCCACTAGGTACAGCCTCCACTAGCCACAGCCTCAACTAAGTACAGCCTCCACTAGATACAGGCTCCACTAGCCACAGCCTCCACTAGCCACAGCCTCCACTAGCCACAGTCTCCACTAGCCACAGACTCCACTAGCCACAGACCCCACTAGCCACAGCCTCCACTAGGTACAGCTTCCACTAGGTACAGCCTTCACTAGTTACAGCCTCCACTAGCCACAACCTCCACTAGCCACAGCCTCCACTAGCCACAGCCTCCACTAGCCACAGCCTCCACTAGCTACAGCCTCCACTACATGTTACAGGGAGGGAGAGTTACCAGTTTTTTTGGTAAATTTTCCTATACTGCAGTTTGTTTAACTGAAAGAAAAAGCAAGTAAGTATGGGATTGAATAATTCTAGATGAAATCTAGGCATTATGCATTATTTTCCTGCTGTAGCAAACTGGCTCAAATGAAGATCATACACACACGTTCTTCTCACAGGCATCTCATTGTGACAGAATATCCTGGAATAGTCATGTGGAGAAATTGCTGTACGTTTTAAGCTTAGGCCTTTAGAACTGTGATAGTGTGAGACATACACAGTCTATTTTGTTTTTCTCATTTTTATAGATATGGAATTGTGCTGTGCTGGGCAGAATATCACTCTGCAGGGCTAGAGGTAGTACAGTACAGACACACACAGGAAGGGGGAAGTCCCTAGAAGGATGAGCTGCACAATCGTTAACACACAAGAGAGTGTTGAGAGACAGACCAAAATTCCCTACACAAAAGACGCAGTGGAGCTCTGCAGAGGCAGCGCCATTGACTTCCATAAAACAACTGGGGGGAAGACCTGAATGCTACTCTATTGATTGACTGAGGGAGGGAGGGAGGCTTTTGAAAGAGAGAATACATCTACCCATTTCAAGTAAAACTGCCCACAGATGGGGAAGGAGAGAGGAGGGAGGAGGGAGGAGGGAGGAGGGAGGAGGGAGGAGGAAGCGATATACACAATGGGATAAGAGGAGTTCAATCTGGATTAAATCTGAAATAAAATAAAACTATACTATTATCTTTTGGATTAAATAAAACTATACTATTATCTTTTGGATTAAATAAAACTATACTATTATCTTTTGGAGTCTCGGGAGCAAAGAAGAAGAGAGAAAGAGAGATAAACAAAAAGAGATGGGGTTAAACAATAGTCCTATAAATCTATCCTGATCATGTAACTGTATGACAACGGTCCAGTCGTGGTGAACCGTGCTCCAGGTTGAACCTGCTACGTGTGCTCTGAGTTGCATAATGATTTTTTATTTAACGAGGCAAGTCAGTTAAGAACAAATTCTTATTTACAATGACGGCCTACCGGGGAACAGTGGGTTAACTGCCTTGTTCAGGGGCAGAACAACAGATTTTTACCTTGTCAGCTCGGGGATTCGATCCAGCAAACCTTTCGGTTACTAGTCCAACGCTCTAACCACTAGGCTACCTGCCACTCCCAAACAGGCTACATGTTCCAAATGATTGCAGATTGTTAGCTTAATATAATCCACTAATGCTAGTGACCCTCAGGAACAACTACACAGACGGAATGGAATGATGCAACATGTAAATTCCAAATGGGAGAAAACTAACACTAAAGTGACAGTTATAAATATATGATAGTGGCTAGTATTTATCATAATAAGAATTGTAAAATAGAAGGGTGAAAATCCCAGGTATATAATTACAACACTGTAAAGCGCATGAATCATCTCGGAAAGTTCAGTCCTATGGAAGCCTATAACTTGGGTCTCCAAATATCATCCACGCAAATTACGAGGGCACACAATTCAATTTCTGAATAACGGCACAGCTATTTTTAGCCTACTTCACTGTGGAAAAGGGACCACAATACATATTATGTTGATATGACTTTCAGTTTGCTTCCATATGGCTGGTTTCACATTCGTCTCCAGGGATCACAAGGAAAAATCATCTAAAACAATGTGCTATGTGTATTTACAATCCCCTTCTCCAAATGAATTACTCATTTACATATCTCTTATCAATAGCTCCTACCAATTTATACATTACGGTGCATGGGGGATGCTATAATTTCAATCATGGGGCGAAAAAAGTTGATGCTTTTCCCACTTGGACTCTGTAGGTTCGCTCGCCCTTATTTATGGTTTCCACCCACGTAAAGATGGTGGAAATATGAGAGAATTATGTCAAGGTCAGAACACGACGTATCTGTAGACACACCTTCATTTCTTAGATCTCCACCCAGAACAAATAGAGGGTGAATAGCACGCCATTCTCATGCTTAAGTTCAAGGTCAGAATACACAGAGAGAAAAGTGCATAAAAAGGGATTTACGTTCCGTTTAAGTGAGTTGGAATCAGCCCCATTGGAAATAGGGTACTATTTGAGACAGCCCCATTGGGAGTAGGGTACTATTTGAGACTGCCCCATTGGGAGTAGGGTACTATTTGAGACAGCCCCATTGGGAGTAGGGTACTATTTGAGACAGCCCCATTGGGAGTAGGGTACTATTTGAGACAGCCCCATTGGGAGTAGGGTACTATTTGAGACAGCCCCATTGGAAATAGGGTACTATTTGAGACAGCCCCATTGGGAATAGGGTACTATTTGAGACAGCCCCATTGGGAGTAGGGTACTATTTGAGACAGCCCCATTGGGAGTAGGGTACTATTTGAGACAGCCCCATTGGGAGTAGGGTACTATTTGAGACAGCCCCATTGGGAGTAGGGTACTATTTGAGACCGCCCCATTGGGAATAGGGTACTATTTGAGACAGCCCCATTGGGAGTAGGGTACTATTTGAGACAGCCCCATTGGGAGTAGGGTACTATTTCAGACTGCCCCATTGGGAATAGGGTACTATTTGAGACAGCCCCATTGGGAGTAGGGTACTATTTGAGACAGCCCCATTGGGAGTAGGGTACTATTTGAGACAGCCCCATTGGGAGTAGGGTACTATTTGAGACCGCCCCATTGGGAATAGGGTACTATTTGAGACAGCCCCATTGGGAGTAGGGTACTATTTGAGACAGCCCCATTGGGAGTAGGGTACTATTTCAGACTGCCCCATTGGGAATAGGGTACTATTTGAGACAGCCCCATTGGGAGTAGGGTACTATTTGAGACAGCCCCATTGGGAGTAGGGTACTATTTGAGACAGCCCCATTGGGAGTAGGGTACTATTTGAGACGCAGCTCATGTCACAATAGTTCAGCACGTTAACAAAATGACTGAACTCCAGGACGAAGACAGAAATGAGAGAAAGACAGAAAGTGACAGATAACTGGAACACTGCATCTTCTTTTTTGCCATTCAAGCAGCTGGCGTCTTCCCCTCATGTACATCTCCTCAATTGACACGGACCAGTGGAGGCTGCTGAGGGGAGGACGGCTCATAATAATGGCTGGAATGGAGCAAATGGAATGGCATCATACACCAGGTAACCATGTGTTTGATGTATTTGATACCATTCCACCTATTCCGCTCCAGCCATTACCACGAGCCCGTCCTCCCCAGTTAAGGTGCCACCACCCTCATGTGACCCTGACAGCCTCATGCCATTATCCGGAAGAAAGGAAGTACCAGCAGCCATTACCATGCTGTGATTGGTCAATGAGGGCGAGAGAACCACGACTGTTTTAAGGGTGTTGGATTCTTTCACGTCCAGTGATTATCCGCTAAGCCGTTAACAGGCAGCCCTACCGGATGGCTGTTGGTCGGAGTAGATGGTGAGAGAGGGTGAGAAAACACTGGGTGGTTGGGGGGGGGGGGGTTGAAGAGCCTTCACTAGCAGGCGTGAGGCAGGTGGTGACTAGGCCACAGGCTGGTGGTTAGAGTGGGTGGTGGCAGGAAAGAGTGAGAAAAGAAAACTATACGAGGCCTGACTTCTTAGAGGGGGGGGGGGTCAGTCAGTCAGAGACGCTCGTTGATGTTCACTGATTACTGGCAGACGGTGGTGTTACCGGTTGGCTATATTGGTTATAGTAGGAGGTACAGTTGTGAATCAGCAACCCCTTTCCAGAGCGTCAGAACGTCAGAACGTCAGAACGTCAGATCGTCAGAGCTTCAGATCGTCGGATCGCCAGAGCGTCAGAGCACCAGAGCACCAGAGCGTCAGAGCACCAGATCATCAGAGCGCCAGAACGCCAGATCGTAAGAGCGTCAGAGACATTAACACAGTTGTCAACATCTGTCTATGTCTCTGTCAATGTCTCTGTCAATGTTTCTGTCAATGTTTCTGTCAATGTCTCTGTCAATGTCTCTGTCAATGTCTCTGTCAATGTCTCTGTCAATGTCTCTGTCAATGTCTCTGTCTTTGTCAATGTCTCTGTCAATGTCTCTGTCAATGTCTCTGTCTTTGTCAATGTCTCTGTCTCTTTTAATATCTTTGTCAATGCCAATGTATCTGTCAATGCCAATGTATCTGTCAATGCCAATGTATCTGTCAATGCCAATGTCTCTGTCAACGTCCCTATCAATGCCAATGTCAATGTCTCTGTCAATGTCTCTGTCAGCGTCTGTGTCAATGTCTCTGGCTATGTCTCTGTCAATGTCTCTGTCAATATCAATGTCAATGTCTCTGTCTCTCTCAATGTCTCTGTCAATGTCTCTGTCTCTCTCAATGTCTCTGTCAATGTCTCTATCAATGTCTCTGTCAATATCGATGTCTCTGTCTCTCTCAATGTCTCTCTCAATGTCTCTGTCAATGTCTCTGTCAATGTCTCTGTCTTTGTCTTTGTCAATGCCTATGTCTCTTTCAATGTCTCTGTCTCTCTCAATGTCTCTGTCAAAATGCCAATGTGTCTGTACATTTTAACTCACTCAGACCAGAGAGAGAGGCCTGCTGACCTACATGGGTGAAACAAAGCAAGTGGATGGAAGGAAAATGTTGTGAGCCAATAGAAAATCTAGTTCTCGATGAGCATCACCTCCACAGTTCACCATCATTATTTTGCCAGGCTTTCTAAAATAGTTTATTTCTTGGTTCTTAATTGCCCCCTTTCCACTCCTCCTCACTGTTTCACTGTAAATACCACTTGATGGCCTTCTTCCAGTGAAGTAGTTCCTCCCTGTAGACTTTACTGTACACCAAACTCCATCAAGTGTCCCCAGCGGAATAGCAGGGGACCAGTAGATAGGACCAATTAGTCTAGCAATGAGGAGAGAGAAGTCTCTTTTCCACTGGGCACAGATGTAGCGGCTACGCTAGGAGTCGGGAAGCAAGTACAGGGAGTCAATTTAATAATACATGAAACATGGAACAAAACAAGAAACATGCGTAGCGTACAGCCATATAACACAGGAACGTAATAAATAACACCTGGGGAAAGAGCCAAAGGGACTGACAGATATAGGGGAGGTCATCGGGAAGGTGATTGAGACCACATGAGTCTCATGAAGCGCAGGTGTGCGTAACGATGGTGACAGGTGTGCTTAACGATGGTGACAGGTGTGCGTAACGATGGTGACAGGTGTGCGTAACGATGGTGACAGGTGTGCGTAACGATGGTGACAGGTGTGCGTAACGATGGTGACAGGTGTGCATAACGATGGTGACAGGTGTGCGTAACGATGGTGACAGGTGTGCATAACGATGGTGACAGGTGTGCGTAACGATGGTGACAGGTGTGCTTAACGATGGTGACAGGTGTGCTTAACGATGGTGACAGGTGTGCGTAATAATGAGTAACTTGGCGACAACGAGCACCAGAGAGGGGGAGCAGCAGTAGACGTGACAACAGACAGGTCAACATCTTTAAAAAAAAATGTTTTACATTTGTTTGAGTTGTCAACTAGCGTGAATGTAGCGTAAAATCAACAAGCAAAGTCACCATGTCAATGGATTTAGGTTAAAAGTCGGGTGAAAAAAGCGACTACATTCCCTTAGCTTAAATTGATGACTTTTTGCAAATCCAATCAGTTTCCCATGTTGATTCAACGTCATCACATTAAAATGTTTTGTTAAAATGACTTGGAAACAACGCTGATTCAACCAATTTTTGCCCAGTGGGTTATGGGTAGGCTTCTTCACCACTACTCTCCTAAACCATTCTGCAGCTACACACTCACACACACACACACACACACACACACACACACACACACACACACACACACACACACACACACACACACACACACACACACACACACACACACACACACACACACACACACACACACACACACACCACCAGACACAGACAGTTGGCGTAACGAGCTGAGTAGGAATTAATTGGAGAGACTTTTAAGTAGTTTCACTGTTAAGTAGTTTCACTGTTAAGTAGTTTAAATGTTAAGTAGTTTCACTGTTAAGTAGTTTCACTTTTAAGTAGTTTCACTGTTAAGTAGTTTCACTGTTAAGTAGTTTCACTGTTAAGTAGTTTAAATGTTAAGTAGTTTCACTGTTAAGTAGTTTCACTGTTAAGTAGTTTCACTTTTAAGTAGTTTCACTTTTAAGTAGCAAACAAACCACCTCCTTATCCTGTCTTTCTCCTCCTAATGTGCAGAGAACCACTACTCCCCTCATTTACCCTGGCCTCCTCCTCCCCTCATTTACCCTGGCCTTCTCCTCCCCTCATTTACCCTGGCCTTCTCCTCCCCTCGTTTACCCTGGCCTTCTCCTCCCCTCGTTTACCCTGGCCTTCTCCTCCCCTCATTTACCCTGGCCTTCTCCTCCCCCTCATTTACCCTGGCCTCCTCCTCCCCTCATTTACCCTGGCCTCCTCCTCCCCTCATTTACCCTGGCCTTCTACTCCCCTCGTTTACCCTGGGCTTCTCCTCCCCTCATTTACCCTGGCCTTCTCCTCCCCCTCATTTACCCTGGCCTTCTCCTCCCCTCATTTACCCTGGCCTTCTCCTCCCCTCATTTACCCTGGCCTTCTCCTCCCCTCATTTACCCTGGCCTTCTCCTCCCCTCATTTACCCTGGCCTTCTCCTCCCCCTCATTTACCCTGGCCTTCTCCTCCCCTCATTTACCCTGGCCTTCTCCTTCCCTTTATTTCCTCTCACTTCTCCCCCCCTTCCTCCCCCTTCCTCCCCCTCCTCTCTCCTTTCCTCCAATCTCTCCTCTCCTCCCCCTTCGTCTCCGTCTCTCCTCTTCCCTCTCCTCTCCTCTACCATGCCACACAGAGACAGAGAGCAGGCAGAAATAGTCAGAGAAAAGTTCAGTCCTGACTCTGAAAGCGAAGGGATTGTTTATTAACCCCAGACCTCTACTGACTGGTTTACAGGTTCCATTGACTCAGCGTCTGGTATTTCTCTGGATGGAGTGTGATGATTGGTGATGAGCTGGAATAAAGGAATCAGATGGTCAGGAAGGCCAAAGCAGTAGACAAATGAGTCAGAGTGAATACACTGAGAAACCCACATACACTCAGAACACACACGCACACGCACACACACATCCAATCCTTTATGTTGATCATGACTCACAATGACATCACATCCCTGGGAGTTTTACATAATAAACAGGGGTCATCTCCTGTATAGGTGTAGGTGGTTGATTGACAGGTTGAAGTATTGACGAATTATTGATGATTGATAATCAGTCCATCAGGACTTGATATGATAGCTGTTAATCAATTAGACGTATTATCATTCATTGCAGTGCAGTCTCTTGGGACAACGATATCTTGACTCCGTATGTCTTCACACCCCAGAGTTGATACATGGTACTGTAGAGCAATTACTGCTGTGAATCATTTTGATAGGTGTGCAGGGTTTGGTTCAAGTCCAGTAACTAATCATGAGTCAGTATAATACAGCCTTATAGCAGATATACAGTACTGCACTGCTACACCAGACAACTGTCTCTCTTTGGCACAGTTACTGAGATGCTGCACCAACTTCAGCAAAGTATTTCAAAGCTCTAATAACTAACCAAAAATAAAGAAATGAATAACCGAGAGAGAGAGAGAGAGAAGAAGAATCTCACAGGGGATAAACACCTCCTGATTTACAGGCTGCTGAATCCAGAAAGCCCCAGCCAGCCGAGACCTCCTCTGCCTTAACTAGTGGAAAGCCCCAGCCAGCCGAGACATCCTCTGCCTTAACTAGTGGAAAGCCCCAGCCAGCCGAGACCTCCTCTGCCTTAACTAGTGGAAAGCCCCAGCCAGCCGAGACCTCCTCTGCCTTAACTAGTGGAAAGCCCCAGCCAGCTGAGACCTCCTCTGCCTTAACTAGTGGAAAGCCCCAGCCAGCCGAGACCTCCTCTGCCTTAACTAGTGGAAAGCCCCAGCCAGCCGAGACCTCCTCTGCCTTAACTAGTGGAAAGCCCCAGCCAGCCGAGACATCCTCTGCCTTAACTAGTGGAAAGCCCCAGCCAGCCGAGACCTCCTCTGCCTTAACTAGTGGAAAGCCCCAGCCAGCCGAGACCTCCTCTGCCTTAACTAGTGGAAAGCCCCAGCCAGCCGAGACCTCCTCTGCCTTAACTAGTGGAAAGCCCCAGCCAGCCGAGACCTCCTCTGCCTTAACTAGTGGAAAGCCCCAGCCAGCCGAGACCTCCTCTGCCTTAACTAGTGGAAAGCCCCAGCCAGCCGAGACCTCCTCTGCCTTAACTAGTGGAAAGCTCCAGCCTGCGAGACCTCCTCTGCCTTAACTAGTGGAAAGCCCCAGCCAGCCGAGACCTCCTCTGCCTTAACTAGTGGAAAGCCCCAGCCAGCCGAGACCTCCTCTGCCTTAACTAGTGGAAAGCCCCAGCCAGCTGAGACCTCCTCTGCCTTAACTAGTGGAAAGCCCCAGCCAGCCGAGACCTCCTCTGCCTTAACTAGTGGAAAGCCCCAGCCAGCCGAGACCTCCTCTGCCTTAACTAGTGGAAAGCCCCAGCCAGCCGAGACCTCCTCTGCCTTAACTAGTGGAAAGCTCCAGCCAGCCGAGACCTCCTCTGCCTTAACTAGTGGAAAGCCCCAGCCAGCCGAGACCTCCTCTGCCTTAACTAGTGGAAAGCTCCAGCCAGCCGAGACCTCCTCTGCCTTAACTAGTGGAAAGCCCCAGCCAGCCGAGACCTCCTCTGCCTTAACTAGTGGAAAGCCCCAGCCAGCCGAGACCTCCTCTGCCTTAACTAGTGGAAAGCCCCAGCCAGCCGAGACCTCCTCTGCCTTAACTAGTGGAAAGCCCCAGCCAGCTGAGACCTCCTCTGCCTTAACTAGTGGAAAGCCCCAGCCAGCCGAGACCTCCTCTGCCTTAACTAGTGGAAAGCCCCAGCCAGCCGAGACCTCCTCTGCCTTAACTAGTGGAAAGCCCCAGCCAGCCGAGACCTCCTCTGCCTTAACTAGTGGAAAGCTCCAGCCAGCCGAGACCTCCTCTGCCTTAACTAGTGGAAAGGAGACAGTATGGAGAGAACATCCTCTGTCTTTACTAGTGGAAAGGAGACAGTATGGAGAGAACATCCTCTGTCTTTACTAGTGGAAAGGAGATAATATGGAGAGAACATCCTCTGTCTTTACTAGTGGAAAGGAGACAATGTGGAGAGAACATCCTCTGCCTTAACTAGTGGAAAGGAGACAATATGGAGAGAACATCCTCTGTCTTAACTAGTGGAAAGGAGACAATATGGAGAGAACATCCTCTGTCTTTACTAGTGGAAAGGAGACAATGTGGAGAGAACATCCTCTGCCTTAACTAGTGGAAAGGAGACAATATGGAGAGAACATCCTCTGTCTTTACTAGTGGAAAGGAGACAGTATGGAGAGAACATCCTCTGTCTTTACTAGTGGAAAGGAGACAATATGGAGAGAACATCCTCTGTCTTTACTAGTGGAAAGGAGACAATGTGGAGAGAACATCCTCTGTCTTAACTAGTGGAAAGGAGACAATATGGAGAGAACATCCTCTGTCTTAACTAGTGGAAAGGAGACAATATGGAGAGAACATCCTCTGTCTTTACTAGTGGAAAGGAGACAATATGGAGAGAACATCCTCTGTCTTAACTAGTGGAAAGGAGACAGTATGGAGAGAACATCCTCTGTCTTAACTAGTGGAAAGGAGACAATATGGAGAGAACATCCTCTGCCTTAACTAGTGGAAAGGAGACAGTATGGAGAGAACATCCTCTGTCTTAACTAGTGGAAAGGAGACAATATGGAGAGAACATCCTCTGCCTTAACTAGTGGAAAGGAGACAGTATGGAGAGAACATCCTCTGTCTTTACTAGTGGAAATATTTCTCCATTTCCTTTGTAACAGGTGGCTTTTTACCTTCCTAAACCCAGGCAGTACAAGCTGTCGCTGCACACATTTTTCCAGTGTAGCTGTCACACATGTCGTAATGATCGGACCAAACTGCAGCGGGAATGTGAATCATCTTCTTGATTTATTAAAGAAATTAACACTAACCAAAAGCACACCGAAAAACAGTCCTCTAAGGTACTAATGACTATACATGGAACATCCACCCACAAACACAAGAGAAAATAAACCCACTTAAATATGGCCTCCAATTAGAAGCAACGACAACCAGCTGCTTCTAATTGGAGGTCGTTCCCAAAACTAACATAGAAATAGACAAACTAGAAAACCCACATAGAAATAGAAAACATAGAACATAAACCAAAAACCCCGAAACACACAAAACAAACACCCCCTGCCACGCCCTGACCAAACTACAATAACAAATAACCCCTTTTACTGGTCAGGACGTGACAATAGCTCCTTTACAGGGCACCTGAGACATAAAATGATGAAGAGTTTTTGAAAACCCATAATAGAACTGTAATAGTAGAACATGTAAAGCTTCACACTGCACAGTACCTCACATCAGACAAGCTGGGAGAAGTCATTCCACCTGTTGTAGTGAATTTATTGCTAACTGAGAGGTGAAGGTGAAGCCAAGGCAATTACTGCATTTTGTAGCTCCTGTTGAGGAGAGCAGTTAAACCCCCAGGCAACTCTGGTCTGTGTGTGTGTGTGTGTGTGTGTGTGTGTGTGTGTGTGTGTGTGTGTGTGTGTGTGTGTGTGTGTGTGTTCCAATCTCTCTAAGGGTTATTTGCTGGTGTTTGCTGGTCGAGACTACTTAGCACCTCTAATTTTCTAACCAAGTGCGCACCTGTTTTACATGTAGAATTGCGTGAAAAATGTCAGACGTCTACAGCTGGTGGTCTCTAAAACACAGCGCACTGAACGATCGTCAGACCAACGTGTGCGAGGCTTAAGGCAGCCAAAATCTCTAGTGCTTTGTTTACCTTTAGGGCTGCAAGGGGCTATTAGTGCTGCCGGGGGCCATAAGCACTGCCGGGGGCCATAAGCACTGCCGGGGCGAGTATCAGTAACAACAGTAATCAAGGGTCAAATATGGACAATGAAAATGGCATAGACAACATGCAGGTTGATTGGTCTGTCAGACACTGTCCCTAATCTCATGGCAGGCAGCAATGTAGTGCGCTGCCAACACACAGCTCTCTGCGTCCTCCCCCCAACAGGACGGGTAGCCTATCCTCATCAGAGAGGTCTTTGAAACCTTGAATAAAGGTTTAAAATTTTGGGAAATGACACTCTCTAATTGTTTTGTATTTTTTTACATTTTGTCAGGAAATGCAGCTCCGTCTCAGGTTCTGTTGTTGTGCAGTGGTTGCACAGTCTTCCCTCTACAGGGAGCCAGGTTTTCCTGTATCTAACCTTCTCAATGGCAAGGCTGTGCTCCCTGAGCCTGTACTTTGTCATGGTGAACTGTCGATTTAGGGACAGATAGCACTGCATTTTGCTTTGTGCTTGTGTTTCCCAATAGGTAATGGAGTTTTGTTTTGACTGTGTTATAATTTGGTTTATTTCCGATGAATTTATGTTCTGGTCCTGAGGCTTCAGTGTGTTAGTAGAACAGGTTTGTGAACTCAGCCCCAGGACCAGCTGGATGAGGGTCCTGAGGCTTCAGTGTGTTAGTAGAACAGGTTAGTGAACTCAGAACCAGCTGGATGAGGGTCCTGAGGTTTCAGTGTGTTACTAGAACAGGTGTGTGAACTCAGCCCCAGGACCAGCTGGATGAGGGTCCTGAGGCTTCAGTGTGTTAGTAGAACAGGTTTGTGAACTCAGCCCCAGGACCAGCTGGATGAGGGTCCTGAGGCTTCAGTGTGTTAGTAGAACAGGTTAGTGAACTCAGAACCAGCTGGATGAGGGTCCTGAGGTTTCAGTGTGTTACTAGAACAGGTTTGTGAACTCAGCCCCAGGACCAGCTGGATGAGGGTCCTGAGGCTTCAGTGTGTTAGTAGAACAGGTTTGTGAACTCAGCCCCAGGACCAGCTGGATGAGGGTCCTGAGGCTTCAGTGTGTTAGTAGAACAGGTTTGTGAACTCAGCCCCAGGACCAGCTGGATGAGGGTCCTGAGGCTTCAGTGTGTTAGTAGAACAGGTTTGTGAACTCAGCCCCAGGACCAGCTGGATGAGGGTCCTGAGGCTTCAGTGTGTTAGTAGAACAGGTTAGTGAACTCAGCCCCAGGACCAGCTGGATGAGGGGACTCTTTTCTTTGCTCAGCTCTTGGCATTGCAGGGCTTGGTAATGATATGAGAGAGGATCACTGTATTTTAGAAGTTTCCAAAACTTAATTGCTCTTATTAGTGGATATCGGCCTAACTCTGCCCTGCATGCATTGTTTGTAGTTTTCCTCTGAACATGTAGGAGAATCTTACAGAACTCTGCATTCAGAGTTTCAATGGGGTGTTTGTCCCATTGGGTGAAATATTGTTTTGCAAGTGCACCCCACACCTCGCTGCCATAAAGTGCAATTGGTTCAATGTCACATTCAATTAGTTTTAGCCAAATTTTAGGCTAAAAAGGTATTTCAACTTGAATTTGTTTTTTAATGGTGTAGAATGCCCTGCATGCTTTCTCTATCAGTCCATTCACTGCCTCATTAAGGTGTCCAGTTGAGCTAATTTTTAAACCTAAGAAATTGTAGTGTGTGCAGTACTCTACATATTTTGTACGAATTGAGACATTTTGTCTAATTTCCTGAGATCTGGATCTTCTCTGGAAAATCATTATTTTAGTTTTTTTGGGGTTTACTGCCAGGGCCCAGGTCTGGCAGTACTGCTCCAGCAGGTCCAGGCTTTGCTGTAGGCCATGTGCTGTGGGTGACAGCAGACACAGGTCATCTGTGAAGAGTAGGCATTTAACCTCTGAAATGGGGAGACTAACACCAGCGGCTGAGGATTTATCCAGAATAGTGGCCAATTCGTTGATGTAAATATTGAAGAGTGCAGGGCTCAGATTACAACCCTGGCGAAGGCCCCGCCCCTGGTTCAAGAATTCTGTTATTTTCTTGACATTTTTGATGCTGCACGTATTGCCAGTATACATTGATTTAATTATGCAATATGTTTTACCCCCTAAACCACGTTCAATACATTTGTAGAACAGCTCTGTATGCCAAATGGAATTAAATGCTTTTTGGAAGTCGATAAAGCAACTATACATTTTGGTATTATATTGGTGGACATGTTTCTCTCTCTCTCTGTCTCTGTCTCTGTCTCTCTCTCTCTCGCCCTTGCTCTCTCTAAGGTCAACTGCGGTAAAGAAAGGTCAAAGGTTAAACTAATGATGAAACATTACTCTTCTATTTTCCCTCCACAACTGCACTTCTACATCTATTTGGTTATAAAGAGCAGCCATTGGGCCACTGCAATAGGAATCTGTGATTGATTGTTTTACCTCAGCTAGCAACACCTCAAGGACACGCACACACACACACACACACACACACACACACACACACACACACACACACACACACACACACACATATACTGTAACTATTGATAAAGGATGATTTTTCCTCCTGACAAACACAGCCTCCAGAGATCAATCCCTCAAAGCAGTGAGAGACAAGATGGATGCTTGTCAGTAACTGATCTATCAGGGTACAATATTTATAGAGCTGACAGAGTTGGTAGAGGTGGTGGTATCGCGATTTATGTAAAATGCTGCCTAAATGTTTCTGTGTCCACATCAACCTCTGTCCCAAAGCAATATGAATGTCTAGTTTTAAATTTGGTACTTGGTAATAATGCTCGTTTAACTCTAGGAGGGGTATATCGCCCCCCCTCAGCTCCTCCTTGTACTCTATGCAAATTATCTGATATACTGTCTAATTATGCAAACTCTGAATTACTGATTTTGGGAGATTTTAACCTGGATTGGCTTTCACCAGTATCCGATAAATTAAAAGACATTTGTACTGAGCTAAATCTAACTCAGCTGATAACTAAACCAACCCGTCCCAACTTTAAGAACCCAGTAAAATCTACTCTACTAGACATTATTCTAACAAATACCCCCCATAAATACACAGCCAGTGGGGTTTTTGCAAATGATATCAGTGACCACTGCCCTATTGCTTGTATTAGAGATACCAGGCTGAAACACTCTGATCCCTGTATAATCTCTAAGAGAAATTATAAACATTTCTCACAGCAAGCTTTTACCCTTGACTTATATCACTCTGAGTTTTTATCCACTTGCTGCTTTCTGGACCCGGTTTTAGCCCTTGCTTTTTTCTCTTCTATTGTTACCTCTATGTCTGATAAACATGCCCCGCTTAAGAAACACAGAGTAAGAAACCGAACCAGTTCTTGGTTCTCTCCTGAATTGTCAGGTCTTTTCCTGCAAAAGAATCGGGCCTGGGCCTTGGCGAGGAAAACAGGTACTCCAGCTGATTGGCTGTTTTTTAGGCAATTGAGAAATAAATGTACTGCAGCTGTCAAAAAGGCAAAATCAAATTACTTCCTTAATGCTATGACAGATTCTGCAGGAGATCCTGCAAAATTCTGGAAAACCGTTAATTCACTGAAACGGGGGAATTCTGCTGTTTCTCTTCCTAAGCAAATTACCTCAGATTCCTGTATCCTAAGTGAAGAAAATGATATTTGTGATGCTTTTAATAAGCATTTCATCTCTGCTGGTTTTTTATTTGAAAGGAAAAGTGGCCATTGTGGCACTGGCCAGTTAGTTGATTTTTCGTCTTGCTTTTCAACCGTTACTCTGAAAAATGGTAACCCTGTTTTTAGTTTCCAGAAAATAACCGAAGCAGAGGTTCTAGCTGCCCTGTGTGCCATTGATACTAAGAAATCCTTAGGCGCTGACAATTTAGACCCGTTCTTACTTAAGTGTGCTGCACCTATCATTGCTGGTTCAGTGACACATTTTTAATCTAACATTAAGCACAGGAATTATCCCTAAGGTGTGGAAAGCAGCTTTTGTTCTGCCATTACATAAGGGAGGTGACGGTAGTGATTTGGATAACTATCAACCCATCTCTAGGCTCCCTTGTCTGGCAAAGATCCTAGAATCTATAGTCAACAAACAGTTACAGTCTTTTCTTTCTGCTAACAGTATTCTTAGCACCAATCAATCTGGTTTTAGATCTAAACACAGTACCACATCGGCCACTATGCTTGTTGTAAATGATATTGCAAATGCCTTAGATGATAGAAAGCACTGTGCTGCGTTGTTTGTAGATTTGTCAAAAGCTTTTGACACTGTAGACCATGCTATCCTTTTGAGTAAGCTGTCATCTATAGGAGTGGGCACGGATGCCTGCCGATGGTTTTATGACTATCTTAAAGATAGAACTCAGGCCGTCATGGTCGACGGGGTCAAGTCTGACTCCTTACAGTTACTTAAAGGGGTCCCTCAGGGTTCAATAATTGGCCCACTATTGTTCTCACTTTATATAAACAACATTGGTGATGATGTCAGATATTGTAAATTCCATTTATATGCAGATGACACAGTGATGTACTCTATTGCTCCAACAGCGGACCAAGCTTTAATGCAGTTGGAGTCTGATTATAGGATACTACAGGGGTCTCTTTTACAGCTTAAACTTGTTTTAAACGCTAAGAAAACAAATGTCATGTTTTTTTCTAGGTCTAAACTCTCAGTTAGAAACACTTTTGTAATCACTAGCTTGGATGGTACTCAAATCAAACAGGTCTCTGCATATAAATATTTAGGGGTATGGTTAGATGATAGGCTTTCTTATAAAAAACATGTTACTGAATTGGGAAAAAAGCTCAAATTCAAGATAGGGTTCCTTTATAGAAACAGGGCTTGTCTGTCCTTTGTAAATAGAAAACAAATTGTGCAGGCTACTTTTATGTCCGTTTTAGATTATGGTGATATTATCTATATGCATGCATCGGCAAACACATTAAAACCACTGGATGCTATTTACCATTGTGCACTCAGGTTTATCACAGGTGATAGTTACAAAACTCATCACTGTATCCTTTATCAACATGTGGGTTGGGCCTCTCTATCTGTGAGGCGAGAGCAACATGCTCTCTTGTTTATTTATAAAGCACTTCTTTTAAAACTACCTCCATATATATCATCATTCATTTCCACTAGATATACTAATTTAAAACCAGATCACAGAAGTGGATTACATTAGAGACTCCAGCGGTCTCCACAGAGTTGGGTAGGACTGCCTTTAGTTCCTTTGCACCTTATTTATGGAACAAACTGCAGATCCAACTTAAGTTAGACACTCTGGTGTCCCTTGCTCATTTTAAAAATGTTATGGAGGATCAATATGATGTTATCTGTGATTTTTTCTGTTGAATTGTGTCTTTGTTTTGTATGTTTGAAATGTTCTTGTCTGTATGCCTAAAACTGTATATGTCAACATGTTTACACAGGGCACAGCCGTAAAAGAGATCCAGGTCTCAGTCTGTTTTCCCTGTTAAAATAAAGATTTAAAAAAGGGGATTCTCAGAGCAACAACAGACCTACAGTGACATGCACTGCATCATCATGAACCACACACACACATGCAGGTATGTAAATACCTACATACATACGCACACCGGTTTGACCAAACATCTCAAAGACACATGGACTGTGTATATTACAACTATCCTGCAATTATTCTTCCAGCAGAAGATAAGCTGAGCAAGATGACATGTCTTCTCCTCTCCTCTCCTCTCCTCTCCTCTCCTCTCCTCTCCTCTCCTCTCCTCTCCTCTCCTCTCCTCTCCTCTCCTCTACCTCTCCTCTCCTCTCCTCTCCTCGCCGCTCCTCTCCTCTTCTCCCCTCTCCTCTCCTCTCCTCTCCTCTCCTCTCCTCTCCTCTCCTCTCCCCTCTCCTCTCCTCTCCTCTCCCTCTATTAAAAGTGTCTGTTTCTGCTCTCCCAGCAGGGGACAAAATTATTTTTTATCAAACCTGCGTCACTGTAAAATATTGTCATTCAATTCTCTATTTTCCAGTTCATCTCATAATTATAATCAGCCGTTATAAACATGGTCCCAAGGTTGTCATTTAGTCATATTTAAGCAATAAAGGCCTGAGGGGGTGTGGTATATGGCCAATATACCACGGCTAAGGGCTGTTCTTAAGCACGACGCAATGCGGAGTTCCTGGATACCATCCTTAGCCGTGGTACATTGGCCATATATCACAAATCCCAGAGGTGCCTTATTGCTATTATAAACTGGTTACCAATGTAATTAGAGCAGTAAAAAATACATGTTTTGTCATACCTGTGCTATACGGTCTGATATACCACAGCTTTCAGCCAATCAGCATTCAGAATCCCCCAGTTTATAATACCCAACAAAACTGCTGGGATATTTAACGGTTGTTTATATTTCATTCTCTGCTGGTTGTACCAGTCTATCAGTCTGCTGATTGGCCAGTGAAGCCTGTAGGGAAATATCAACCAGCCACCTGTCTGTCTAACAAATTTGGAACATGGAATATGATAGCCAGGGCAGGCAGTCAGTCAGGGCTAACAAGCCCAAGGTTCTCAGCCCCCCCCCCCCCCAGAGCCCCCCCAGAGCCTCAGTAGTACCGTGCTCTGTTCTGAACCTTGAACCATCCATTTCACTTCACAGAATAACACACACAGCTCTCAATCTGTACCTGCCTCTAGCCTCACGTCACATTTCATCAAGCCATCAAAGTCCTCTCATCCCCTAAAGGAGAAAGAGTGAGAGAGAGGGAGAGAACGAGAGACAGAGACAGAGACAGAGAGAGAGAGAGAGAGAGAGAGAGAGAGAGAGAGAGAGAGAGAGAGAGAGAGAGAGAGGGAGAGAGGGAGAGAGGGAGAGAGGGAGAGAGCGAGAGACAGAGAGAGAGGGAGAGAGAGCGAGAGAGAGAGAGAGAAAGAAAGAGAGAAAGAAAGAAAGAGAGAAAGAAAGACAGAGAGAGGGAGAGAGAGAGCGAGAGACAGAGAGAGAAAGAAAGAGAGAAAGAAAGAGAGAGAGAGACTCTTCTTCAACAGCAGCATGAGACCAGATTGTAGATTCTCTCTGAAGGGTCAATACATCATGAGTCTCAATGAGCTCAAGGGACACATCAACACACACACACACACACACACACACACACACACACACACACACACACACACACACACACACACACACACACACACACACACACACACCAGCACCATTTCAGGCCTTGGCCTGCACTGATCTTCAGAGTATCTCCAGGTTGACAAAGTACCTGCTGGGGTTTGACAGTTCCCTGGACATATCGAGTCCAAATGGCAACCTATTGTCTATAAAGTGCACTGTTTTTGACCATAGCCCTATGAGCCCTGGTCAAAAGTAGTGCGCTATATTATAGGGAATAGGGTGTCATTTGGGACCAGGGACTACCGTAGTAAAACCACTAACATCCTTCACACTGCTGCTTAAAGGACAAAGACAGGACCAGGGACTACCGTATCTCATCTCTCTAGTAGAGGCCCAGGCACATACTGTAATTACTAACCCAACCGTATCTCATCTCTCTAGTAGAGGCCCAGGCACATACTGTAATTACTAACCCAACCGTATCTCATCTCTCTAGTAGAGGCCCAGGCACATACTGTAATTACTAACCCAACCGTATCTCATCTCTCTAGTAGAGGCCCAGGCACATACTGTAATTACTAACCCAAACATATCTCATCTCTCTAGTAGAGGCCCAGGCACATACTGTAATTACTAACCCAACCGTGTCTCATCTCTCTAGTAGAGGCCCAGACACATACTGTAATTACTAACCCAACCGTGTCTCATCTCTCTAGTAGAGGCCCAGACACATACTGTAATTATTAACCCAACCGTGTCTCATCTCTCTAGTAGAGGCCCAGACACATACTGTAATTACTAACCCAACCGTGTCTCATCTCTCTAGTAGAGGCCCAGGCACATACTGTAATTACTAACCCAACCGTATCTCATCTCTCTAGTAGAGGCCCAGGCACATACTGTAATTACTAACCCAACCGTATCTTATCTCTCTAGTAGAGGCCCAGGCACATACTGTAATTACTAACCCAACCGTATCTCATCTCTCTAGTAGAGGCCCAGGCACTACTGTAATTACTAACCCAACCGTATCTCATCTCTCTAGTAGAGGCCCAGACACATACTGTAATTACTAACCCAACCGTGTCTCATCTCTCTAGTAGAGGCCCAGACACATACTGTAATTACTAACCCAACCGTATCTCATCTCTCTAGTAGAGGCCCAGACACATACTGTAATTACTAACCCAACCGTATCTCATCTCTCTAGTAGAGGCCCAGGCACATACTGTAATTACTAACCCAACCGTATCTCATCTCTCTAGTAGAGGCCCAGACACATACTGTAATTATTAACCTAACCGTATCTCATCTCTCTAGTAGAGGCCCAGGCACATACTGTAATTACTAACCCAACCGTATCTCATCTCTCTAGTAGAGGCCCAGGCACTACTGTAATTACTAACCCAACCGTATCTCATCTCTCTAGTAGAGGCCCTGGCACTACTGTAATTACTAACCCAACCGTATCTCATCTCTCTAGTAGAGGCCCAGGCACTACTGTAATTACTAACCCAACCGTATCTCATCTCTCTAGTAGAGGCCCAGGCACTACTGTAATTACTAACCCAACCGTATCTCATCTCTCTAGTAGAGGCCCAGGCACATACTGTAATTACTAACCCAACCGTATCTCATCTCTCTAGTAGAGGCCCAGGCACTACTGTAATTACTAACCCAACCGTATCTCATCTCTCTAGTAGAGGCCCAGGCACTACTGTAATTACTAACCCAACCGTATCTCATCTCTCTAGTAGAGGCCCAGGCACTACTATAATTACTAACCTAACCGTATCTCATCTCTCTAGTAGAGGCCCAGACACATACTGTAATTATTAACCTAACCGTATCTCATCTCTCTAGTAGAGGCCCAGACACATACTGTAATTACTAACCCAACCGTATCTCATCTCTCTAGTAGAGGCCCAGACACATACTGTAATTACTAACCCAACCGTATCTCATCTCTCTAGTAGAGGCCCAGACAAATACTGTAATTACTAACCTAACCGTATCTCATCTCTCTAGTAGAGGCCCAGGCACTACTGTAATTACTAACCCAACCGTATCTCATCTCTCTAGTAGAGGCCCAGACACATACTGTAATTACTAACCCAACCGTATCTCATCTCTCTAGTAGAGGCCCAGGCACATACTGTAATTACTAACCCAACCGTATCTCATCTCTCTAGTAGAGGCCCAGACACATACTGTAATTACTAACCCAACCGTATCTCATCTCTCTAGTAGAGGCCCAGGCACTACTGTAATTACTAACCCAACCGTATCTCATCTCTCTAGTAGAGGCCCAGACACATACTGTAATTACTAACCCAACCGTATCTCATCTCTCTAGTAGAGGCCCAGGCACATACTGTAATTACTAACCCAACCGTATCTCATCTCTCTAGTAGAGGCCCAGACACATACTGTAATTACTAACCCAACCGTATCTCATCTCTCTAGTAGAGGCCCAGACACATACTGTAATTACTAACCCAACCGTATCTCATCTCTCTAGTAGAGGCCCAGACACATACTGTAATTACTAACCCAACCGTATCTCATCTCTCTAGTAGAGGCCCAGACACATACTGTAATTACTAACCCAACCGTATCTCATCTCTCTAGTAGAGGCCCAGGCACATACTGTAATTACTAACCCAACCGTATCTCATTTCTCTAGTAGAGGCTCAGGCACATACTGTAATTACTAACCCAACCGTATCTCATCTCTCTAGTAGAGGCCCAGGCACATACTGTAATTACTAACCCAACCATACTGTAATTACTAACCCAACCGTATCTCATCTCTCTAGTAGAGGCCCAGGCACTACTGTAATTACTAACCCAACCGTATCTCATCTCTCTAGTAGAGGCCCAGGCACATACTGTAATTACTAACCCAACCGTATCTCATCTCTCTAGTAGAGGCCCAGGCACATACTGTAATTATTAACCTAACCGTATCTCATCTCTCTAGTAGAGGCCCAGGCACATACTGTAATTACTAACCCAACCGTATCTCATCTCTCTAGTAGAGGCCCAGGCACATACTGTAATTACTAACCCAACCGTATCTCATCTCTCTAGTAGAGGCCCAGGCACATACTGTAATTATTAACCTAACCGTATCTCATCTCTCTAGTAGAGGCCCAGGCACATACTGTAATTACTAACCCAACCGTATCTCATCTCTCTAGTAGAGGCCCAGGCACATACTGTAATTACTAACCCAACCATGTCTCATCTCTCTACAAGAGGCCCAGGCACATACTGTAATTACTAACCCAACAGTATCTCATCTCTCTACAAGAGGCCCAGGCACTACTGTAATTACTAACCCAACAGTATCTCATCTCTCTACAAGAGGCCCAGGCACATACTGTAATTACTAACCAACCATATCTCATCTCTCTACAAGAGGCCCAGGCACTACTGTAATTACTAACCCAACCATATCTCATCTCTCTACAAGAGGCCCAGGCACATGCTGTAATTACTAACCCAACCATGTCTCATCTCTCTAGTAGAGGCCCAGGCACATGCTGTAATTACTAACCCAACCATGTCTCATCTCTCTACAAGAGGTCCAGGCACTACTGTAATTATTAACCCAACCATATCTCATCTCTCTAGTAGAGGCTGAGGACCAGACAATCCAAGTCCCCTGGCTCTATTTTCTCTCTCTCTCATTTGCTCTCTCATTCTGTATCTTTCTCTCTCTCTCCTCATCACTACATGGGCCAGACCGTCTGAAACCTTCAGAAAATATTTTAAATGAAAAACAAATAACATTAGGCTGAATAATTTCAAATAACTGCAAACTGCTTCGACTTCCTTCCTACACACACACACACACACACACACACACACACACACACACACACACACACACACACACATATACTGTAACTATTGATAAAGGATGATTTTTCTTCCTGACAAACACAGCCTCCAGAGATCAATCCCTCAAAGCAGTGAGAGACAAGATGGATGCTTGTCAGTAACTGATCTATCAGGGTATTCTCAGAGCAACAAGAGACCTACAGCGACATGCACTGCATCATCATGAACCACACACAGTGTTCCATTTGGGACAGGGCCATATAGTTCAACCACATAGAGACAGACTGGGTGGCTGTAGTCCTAGAGGAGCAGTGTGGTGGAGACAGTTTGGACCCTGTTCAATCCAAAACCTGTTGATGGGAAGTCCAAAAATGAAAGCATGATTTCATTGATACACAGATGTTTTCATTTTTTGGGGGGGAGGGTTTGTTTTATATATTTTGTTGCTGTGCTTTAGATTCTGTCTGAGTCTGACTGACACATTGCCTCCCTACATACAACTTCCTTGGAGAAAAGCTCATTTCACAGTTGTTTTCGTCCTATATCCACTTCCACCTGGTTTTGGTGTTTGATTGAATAGCATCTTTATTATTTTCCTCCAGAACGACACCAGTGTTCTTTTCTCTTACTCTGCGTTTCCTGTATGAAAAATAATGACTATGATTTTGGGTTGTTGGTTGTTAGGGGGCGGCGGCAGGCAGATGTAATTTGGCTGTTTAGTTGCTAGGTAATTTGAATTAGGCTGCATATGCCTTGCAGGAGAGGCAATAAACTATTGGTCACACAAGTGCTCTCTGGCTGTCTCAAGCACACACACACACACACACACACACACACACACACACACATACACACACATATACACACACACACACATATACACACACATATACACACACACACACACTCACACTCCTTGTCCCTCCCCAGTCAACTTCATTACACATTAACAGTCCTGGTTTACACTGTGACTGTTGGAGCTCATATGTGGACTGGAGCAGTTAGAGAGAATCACCCAGATCCTCCACTGAAGACAGAGAGATGTAGTGATGGAGGAAGTAGGAAGACAGAGAGATGTAATGATGGAGGAAGTAGGAAGACAGAGAGATGTAGTGATGGAGGAAGTAGGAAGACAGAGAGATGTAGTGATGGAGGAAGTAGGAAGACAGAGAGATGTAATGATGGAGGAAGTAGGAAGACAGAGAGATGTAGTGATGGAGGAAGTAGGAAGACAGAGAGATGTAATGATGGAGGAAGTAGGAAGACAGAGAGATGTAATGATGGAGGAAGTAGGAAGACAGAGAGATGTAGTGATGGAGGAAGTAGGAAGACAGAGAGATGTAGTGATGGAGGAAGTAGGAAGACAGAGAGATGTAGTGATGGAGGAAGTAGGAAGACAGAGAGATGTAATGATGGAGGAAGTAGGAAGACAGAGAGATGTAGTGATGGAGGAAGTAGGAAGACAGAGAGATGTAATGATGGAGGAAGTAGGAAGACAGAGAGATGTAATGATGGAGGAAGTAGGAAGACAGAGAGATGTAGTGATGGAGGAAGTAGGAAGACAGAGAGATGTAGTGATGGAGGAAGTAGGAAGACAGAGAGATGTAATGATGGAGGAAGTAGGAAGACAGAGAGATGTAGTGATGGAGGAAGTAGGAAGACAGAGAGATGTAATGAAGGAAGTAGGAAGACAGAGAGATGTAGTGATGGAGGAAGTAGGAAGACAGAGAGATGTAGTGATGGAGGAAGTAGGAAGACAGAGAGATGTAATGATGGAGTAAGTAGGAAGACAGAGAGATGTAATGATGGAGGGAGTAGTTAGACAGAGATGTAGTGATGGAGGAAGTAGGAAGACAGAGAGATGTAATGATGGAGGAAGTAGGAAGACAGAGAGATGTAATGGAGGAAGTAGGAAGACAGAGATGTAGTGATGGAGGAAGTAGGAAGACAGAGAGATGTAATGGAGGAAGTAGGAAGACAGAGAGATGTAGTGATGGAGGAAGTAGGAAGACAGAGAGATGTAATGATGGAGGAAGTAGGAAGACAGAGAGATGTAGTGATGGAGGAAGTAGGAAGACAGAGAGATGTAATGATGGAGGAAGTAGGAAGACAGAGAGATGTAGTGATGGAGGAAGAAGGAAGACAGAGAGATGTAATGATGGAGGAAGTAGGAAGACAGAGAGATGTAATGATGGAGGAAGTAGGAAGACAGAGAGATGTAGTGATGGAGGAAGTAGGAAGACAGAGAGATGTAGTGATGGAGGAAGTAGGAAGACAGAGAGATGTAGTGATGGAGGAAGTAGGAAGACAGAGAGATGTAGTGATGGAGGAAGTAGGAAGACAGAGAGATGTAATGATGGAGGAAATAGGAAGACAGAGAGATGTAATGGAGGAAGTAGGAAGACAGAGAGATGTAATGATGGAGGAAGTAGGAAGACAGAGAGATGTAGTGATGGAGGAAGTAGGAAGACAGAGAGATGTAATGATGGAGGAAGAAGGAAGACAGAGAGATGTAGTGATGGAGGAAGTAGGAAGACAGAGAGATGTAGTGATGGAGGAAGTAGGAAGACAGAGAGATGTAATGATGGAGGAAGTAGGAAGACAGAGAGATGTAATGATGGAGGAAGTAGGAAGACAGAGAGATGTAATGATGGAGGAAGTAGGAAGACAGAGAGATGTAGTGATGGAGGAAGTAGGAAGACAGAGAGATGTAGTGATGGAGGAAGTAGGAAGACAGAGAGATGTAATGATGGAGAAAGTAGGAAGACAGAGAGATGTAGTGATGGAGGAAGTAGGAAGACAGAGAGATGTAATGATGGAGGAAGTAGGAAGACAGAGGTGGAACTGGTTCTTTCATTGGTCTGTAATGGCTCCTTATGGATGGAAGAATGTTGACTGTAAGAAGAGGTAATGAGAGATATCAATATTTCATGTGGTTAAAGTGCGCACTGGGGTAAGACTAAAGAAAGTGGGTACTTTGTTGTGTTGCCTTGGCTCTTGTTATCCATTATAGGAGATGGTTGTGGTGGAGAGAGGAGAAGAGAAAGGAGAGGAGAAGAGAGGAGAAGAGAGAATAGAGAAGAGGAAGAGAGGGGAGAAGAGGGGAGAGGAGAAGAGGGGAGAAGAGATGGGAGAAGAGACGGGAGAAGAGAGAAGAGAAAG
>NW_021823163.1:0-5000 GCF_901001165.1 Salmo trutta
GTGGGAGCGAGTGATGTTGAAGAAGGAGTCCTTCTTGGTGGCTGAGAGGGGTGGGGACGAGGTGCTGATGTCACTTCCCCTGGAGACAGGAAGAGGCGGGGACGCTGTGTTGTGACCCTGTCCCCCAGAGAGACTCTCCATGCTGGGGGAGGAGCTAACTGTCCTGGAGGTTTGGCCTGAAAAAGAGAGAAAAGATGAACACAAAGACAAACAGATGAGGGCTGTGAGTAGCAGAGAGAACCGATGAACCAGTCCAGTTGTCGCCAGCCTCAAACCTGTTCTTACCTCCTCAATGTTCAAATCTCCTCAACATACGAGTGTGTGATGACTGTATTCAGATTCAACCTACTTACTGCAGCGATGGAGAATGTTTTGAGTCAGCCTCTCTGGCTCCTGCTGTTGGTTGACTAGTGGTATAACATGCATCCAAGAAGGCACTATACTACTCAACTCTGGACTATCACACTTCTGCTGGCTTGCATCTTTCAGTGATTGGTTAAGACCAGTGTGAATGTGGACCTTATGAAAGATCAATGCTATTCACTGATGGATTCTTGAGGGATAGGTTGCCAGAATAATAACCTATCCCTCAACGTAACAAACTTAAGGAGATGATTGTGGACTACAGGAAAAGGAGGACCGAGCACGTCCCCATTCTCATCGACGGGGCTGTAGTGGAGCAGGTTGAGAGCTTCAAGTTCCTTAGTTTCCACATCACCAACAAACTAGAAGGGTCCAAACACACCAAGACAGTCGTGAAGAGGGCCCGACAAAACCTATTCCCCCTCAGGAAACTAAAAAGATTTGGCATGGGTCCTGAAATCCTCAAAAGGTTCTACAGCTGCAACATCGAGAGCATCCTGACCGGTTGCATCACTGCCTGGTACGGCAATTGCTCGGCCTCCGGCCGCAAGGCACTTCAAGGGGTAGTGCGAATGGCCCAGTACATCACTGGGGCAAAGCTGCCTGCCATCCAGGACCTCTACACCAGGCGGTGTCAGAGGAAGGCCCTAAAAATTGTCAAAGACCCCAGCCACCCCAGTCATAGACTGTTCTCTCTACTACCACCTGGCAAGCAGTACCGGAGTGCCAAGTCTAGGACAAAAAGGCCTCAACAGTTTTTACCCCCAAGCCATAAGACTCCTGAACAGGTAATCAAATGGCTACCCGGACAATTTGCATTGTGTGCCCCCCCAACCCCTCTTTTACGCTACTGCTACTCTCTGTTCATCATATATGCATAGTCACTTTAACCATACCTACTTGTACATACTACCTCAATAAGCCTGACTAACCGGTGTCTGTAAATAGCCTTGTTACTCTTATTTTCAAATGTCTTTTTACTGTTGTTTTATTTCTTTACTTACCTACACACACCTTTTTTTGCACTATTGGTTAGAGCCTGTAAGTAAGCATTTCACTGTAAGGTCTACACCTGTTGTATTCGGCGCACGTGACAAATAAACTTTGATTTGGTGATAAATTAACCAAGAGGAAAATACTTTACAAAGCCAGCAGTGCTGTGATGCTCAGAGATCAGGGTTGAAACAAACTGTTGAAAGGGGATGCAAAAACACGGCAACACACATATGCACACAAGCGGTTGCTATGGTAACAGTTACCTTGTGTGTCAGAGAAAATGTGGGTGGAGAGACCCGAGAGACTCCGCCTGAAACTACATCTAACATATAGGAGGGTGAGTCTATCACTCGAGCACACCACAGGAGGTTGGTGGCACCTTAATTGGGGAGGACGGGCTCGTGGTAATGACGGGCTTTAACCAGAATAGAAGGAGTGGGAAGCCCCGGTGCACAACTGAGAAAGAGGACAGGTACATTAGAGTGTCTAGTTTGAGAAACGGACACCTTACAAGTCCTCAACTGGCAGCTTCATTAAATAGTACCCGCAAAACACCAGTCTCAACGTCAACAGTGAAGAGGCGACTCCGGGATGCTGGCCTTCTAGGCATCTGACTGGCCAATAAAAAGATTAAGATGGGCAAAAGGACACTGGACAGAGATATGGCTTTTTCTTTGCAACTCTGCTTAGAAGGCCAGCATCCCGGAGTCGCCTCTTCACTGAAGTTGAGACTGGTGTTTTGCGGGTACTATTTAATGAAGCTGCCAGTTGAGGACTTGTGAGGCATCTGTTACTCAAACTAGACACTAATGTAAGCTGTCCTCCTGCTCAGTTGTGCACCGGGGCCTCCCACTCCTCTTTCTATTCTGGTTAGAGCCAGTTTGCGCTGTTCTGTGAAGGGAGTAGTACACAGAGTTGTACTTCTCAGAACAAGAATAGACTGACGAGTTTCAGAAGAAAGGTCTTTGTTGCTGGACATTTTGAGCCTGTAATCGAACCCACAAATGCTGATGCTCCAGATAATCAACTAATCTAAAGAAGGCCAGTTATATTGCTTCTTTAATCAGCACGACAGTTTTCAGCTGTGCTAACATGATTGCAAAAGGGTTTTCTAATGACCAATTAGCCTTTTAAAATGATAAACTTGGATTAGCTAACACAACGTGCCATTGGAACACAGGAGTGATGGTTGCTGATAATGGGCCTCTGTACGCCCATGTAGATATTCCATTAAAAGAAATCTGCCGTTTCCAGCTACAATAGTCATTTACAACATTAACAATGTCTACACTGTATTTCTGATCAATTTGATGTTATTTTCAATGGACAAAAATGTTTTGCTTTTCTTTCAAAAACAAGGACATTTCTAAGTGACCTCAAACTTTTGAACTGTGAAAGATAGTCACATATTCGGAAAGTATTCAGACCCCTTGAATGTTTCCACATTGTTATATTACAGCCTTATTCTAAAATGTATTAAATTACTCCCCCCCTCCTCAATCTACACACAAATGTTTGCAAATGTATTAAATATTAAAAACAGAAATACCTTATTTACATAATTATTCAGATCCTTTGCTATGAGACTTCAAACTGAGCTCAGGTGCATCCTGGTTCAATTGATCATCCTTGAGATGTTTCTACAACTTGGAGTCCACCTGTGGTATATTCATGTGGACTCAAACTGAAGGTCCCCAAGAACACAGTGGCCTCCATTCTTAAATGGAAGAAGTTTGGAACCACCAAGACTCTTCATAGAGCTGGCCGCCCGGACAAACTGAGCAATCGGGGGAGAAGGGCCTTGGTCAGGGAGGTGACCAAGAACCCGATGGTCACTCTGACAGAGCTCCAGAGTTCCTCTGTAGAGAACCTTCCAGAAGGACAACCATCTCTGCAGCACTCCACCAATCAGGGCTTTATGGTAGAGTGACCAGATGGAAGCCACTCCTCAGTAAAAGGCACATGACAGCCCGCTTGGAGTTTGCCAAAAGGCACCTAGACTCACAGACCATGAGAAACAAGATTCTCTGGTCTGATGAAACCAAGATTTAACTATTTGGCCTGAATGCCAAACATCATGTCCTTGATGAAAACCTACTCCAGAGCGCTCAGGACCTCAGACTGGGGCGAAGGCGTACCTTCCAACAGAACAACGACCGTAAGCACACGGACAAGTCTCTGAATGTCCTTTAGTGGCCCAGCCAGAGCCCAGATTTGAACATCTCTGGAGAGACCTGAAAATAGCTGTGCCGCAACGCTCCCCATCCAACCTGACAGAGCTTGAGAGGATCTGCTGAGAAGAATGGGAGAAACTCCTCAAATACAGGTGTGCTAAGCTTGTAGCGTCAGACCCAAGAAAACTCAAGGCTATAATCACTGCCAAAGGTGCTTCAACAAAGTACTGAGTGAAGGGTCTGAATACTTACGTAAACGTGATTTCAGTATTATTTTATACAATTTGCAAAAATTTCTTTAACTGTTTTTACTTTGTCATTATGGGATATTGTGTGTAGATTGAGGGGGGAAATGATTTAATCAATTTTAGAATAAGGCTGTAATGTAACAAAATGTGGAAAAAGTCTGGAAAAAAAGGGTGCATGCACACCCACCAACCCACACACCCAGCAACCCACACACCCACCAACCCACACACCCACCAACCCAGCAACCCACACACCCAGCAACCCAGCAACCCACCAACCCAGCAACCCACACACCCACCAACCCAGCAACCCACACACCCAGCAACCCACACACCCAGCAACCCACACACCCAGCAACCCAGCAACCCACACACCTACACTTCATAGTTGATTATTGCTATTATATATGGTGATGGGGCCATGCATGCTTTTCAACCGTTCGCTGCCTGCACCCGCCTGTCAGACCAGCATCACAACTCTGGACGGTTCTCACTTAGAATATGTGGACAACTACAAATAACTAGGTGTCTAGACTATAAACTCTCCTTCCAGGCTCATATTAAAACATCTCCAATCCAAAATAAAATCTAGAATCGGCTTCCTATTTCGCAACAAAGCCTCCTTCACTCACGCCGCCAAACATACCCTCGTAAAACTGACTATCCTACTGATCCTCGACGATGTCATTTATAAAATAGCTTCCAATACTCAACTCAGCAAACTGGATGCAGTCTATCACAGTGCCATCCGTTTTGTCACCAAAGCCCCTTATACCACCCACCACTGCGACCTCTATGCTCTTGTTGGCTGGCCCTCGCTACATATTCGTCGCCAGACCCACTAGCTCCAGGTCATCTATAAGCTCCGCCTTATCTCAGCTCACTGGTCACGATAACAACACCCACCCGTAGCACGCGCTCCAGCAGGTATATCTCACTGGTCATCCCCAAAGCCAACACCTCCTTTGGTCGCCTTTCCTTCCAGTTCTGTGCTGCCAATGACTGGAACGAATTGCATAAATCGCTGAAGTTGGAGACTTATATTTTCCTCACTAACTTTAAACATCAGCCATCTGAGCAGCTAACCGATCACTGCAGCTGTACATAGCCCATCTGTAAATAGCCCACCCAATCTACCTACCTCATCCCCACACTGTTTTTATTTACTTTTCTACTCTTTTACACACCAGTATCACTACTTACACACCATCATCTGCTC